>NC_080836.1:55221992-55394492 GCF_030435755.1 Ochotona princeps
AGGCAACCAACCCAGTTGCCTACATGCATTACTAAATACACAAAGTTTACTTCTATTATGAACAGCTTCTAGAGTTAGAAAATTGCTCCAGAACTAAATAGTCGAAGGTGCTGAAACTTCCTGAGTCTCAAATCGGCCCAATTTCAGGAAAACTCATGAGAAGTCCAAGAAGAGACGTGAATTTGCATCAAATATTGACAGGCTCACACCAGTCTGAAATGAACACTCACATTGAATCACTGTTTCACATTCTATCCTGCAAAAATGAACTTAAAATGAAATTCACCTGCAATAGAGATGCAGTGAGACCTCATTCACTTCTTCACATAAGGATTATGCTTGTTTACAAATAGTCTTGTTTGTAGATAGTCATGAATTACCTAGTTTAGTAGATTTTTCCTCTTCTCAATGGCTACGCAAAGATTCAGCATCAAATCTGAAATATCTATATATATGGCCTCTAGTAATTATTGAAGTCTGTGATAGGAGCACTTTGGACTTAGCCCCATTCTTTACTCTGGTTTATTTCCATACTCTTTCTTCTTCACGCAGTTTTTAAGAAGTATACATAACGCTTGTTATCTTTATACATTTACATACCAAATAATCTACCTTTCAATATTTGTGGAGCAAAGTGGTAGGATTGATAGATTTATATGTGGTATGGTTGGTTGATTGATTGATTTGCCATAAAGACTCAAAGAGTATGGTCAGCACAGGTGGCACATCCATTTGGAGAATTTTGGAAACAAGACAATGTTCATGACTTTGTCTTTAGCCAAACAAATTAGAGCCAAACTAATAGCCCAATGTTCTCCATATAATACGACAGCACTGCAGCAATGTTCCCAGTAGCTTGGCAGCTTCTAGTTGTTGATTTCCCAAATGGTATAACCATAATATCAGTTGGGGGGCACATTCTCACAGAAAAAATGGCCAGTGGGACCAGGCAAAACCACATGGCCAGAAATAACAAAATATTAACTTTAATGGACTGAAAAGCAGGGTTCAACACTAAGACTTCTAGAAGAAAACTGAAGGATGGAATCAAGATTCAAAAATAGAACAGTTAGCATTTATACTCACAGAAGCATCACTGCTAAAACAATCTCCTAAACTATATATGTAGAAAACATAGAGTGGTTTTCATATTTTTGGACATCATCTTTTTATTTGGATTCCTAGATGTGATAGAATTATAGCCAGGGATATGCTGTACCAATTAGCCACCTACCAATTAATATATGTTTGCTGAGAATTTACATACACTAATCTGAGATGAATAGATAAGTGAGATAGAAAACCTAATCTGCAGGGTCCCTACATTTTAGAAAGAGACATACACATAAACAGGCATAACATCGAATCTCTAGCACAGATGAACTAAATGTGATACAAAAGCAAAATAAAGGATGCGTTAGTTCTACCCTATGCTTTGGGAAGGAAAGATAAGGGAAGGTTTCAAGGAGGAGTTAAAATGTGAATTGGATCTTAGGGACAAAGAATACCTCAGGCATTGGAGCCAAAAAGGAGGAGACTATGGTGAGGAATCAGTCAGAATAGGGATCTACAGGAATGCAAGGCATCATATGTTCAAAGAGAGACTCACATTCGGCATAACGAAGGATTAGACAGGGATGTAGAATCACTGCACATATCCCTCCACGTGTAGGGGTTTGGCCTTTATCTTAAACATGGTAAGGAGCCACTGGGGAATTTTAGACAGAGAGCTGACAGGACTATATGTAATTTTTTTAAGACTTATTTCTATTGCAAGGTCAGATACACAGAGAGAAGGAGAGACAGAGAGAAAGATCTTCCATCCGATGAATCACTCCCCAAGTGACCGCAACAGCCGGTGCTGTGCCAATCCGAAGCCAGGATCCAGGAACCTCCTCCAGGTCTCCCACACGAGTACAGGGTACCAAGGTTTTGGGTAGTCCTTGACTGCTTTCCCAGGCACAAGCAGGGAGCTGGATGGGAAGTGGAGCCACCGGGATTAGAACCAGCACCCATATGGGATCCCAGCATGTTCAAGGCAAGGACTTTAGCCACTACGCTATCACGCTGGACCCATATGTGTAATTTTTTTTTGAAGTAACTAATGACAATAGAGAGAATGGATAGTTAGAATGGCACAGTTGGAGGTAGAGCGGGAGAAATGGCTCAACTGGCTAATCTTCTGCCTGCAGTTACCAGATTCCCATATGAGCACCGATTTGTGTCTCAGCTGTTCCACTTCCAATCCAGCTCCCTGTTTCTGGTCTGGGAAAACAATGAAGGAAGGTCCAAATCCTTGGGACCCTGTACCCATGTGGGAAACTTGGAAAAATCTCCTGCTTCCTGGCTTTGGATCAGCTCATTTATAGCCATGAACCAGCAGACTGAAGATCATCTGTCTCTCCTCTCTATAAATCTGCCTCTCCAATAAAAACAAGTAAATCTTTTTAAAAGGTAGGAGGGGAGTTGCAGAACCAGCTCTAATTTCATGGCAATTTCAGTTCTGGAAATATAATGTGGACATACACCATAACTGAAACCATAGGGATTGGTTCACCAGTGAAAGAGGCAAGAAAACCGAAGGCACAGTCGACCACTCAGTTGGGGTGAAGTGAGGATGGTGAGCCACTGAAGGAGACTCAGAAAGAGTGCTGAAGTAGAATCTGAACAAGCACACTAAAGCTGTAGATGATCTAGACAGAAGAGGGATGGTCAATAGTGCCTAGTGGAGTAAGGCAGAAGAGAAAGGCCATCGAGCAGGCATTAGACGGCTCTTTGTGATTTTCACCAGTTGTGGTTAACAGTAGAGACAGAAGGCAGCATTTGAAGTTAACGGTAAGGGGAAGCTAGAGCAGACTTGTCTTTGGCCAAGAAGTGAAGGGAGCAGGTAGATGTAGAGGATTCTGGGTAAAAGAAAGATTTGCTGTGGGTGTTGAAAGCTTGCTTATCTAAGATACTGGGAAAATACTAGTGAACAAGTCACAACTGGAGGAGGGTAGCGAAGGGGTTGGGGACAAGACAAACAAAACATACAAGGTTTGGGAATGAGAGTTAAGAGATACAATTACATAAAAGGATCAGCTCCAGAAACATACCAAGTCCCTTGGATAAACAAGCAAGTAAGTAAATTATCTACCAATGAGAACATCAAAAGAAGCATAACAGGTCTGCGTTTATGTCCACCTATTGTACTTGACTTTTTGAAGGCCTAGCCATGGCAATCTATTTTGAAGCCAGCCAGTAGAAAGAAACATAATTGAAAAAGCTTTTAAAACAAATCCTCCCAGGAAATCAGCAGTGCTTAGAAAAAGATCTATTCCCCTCTTTTTAAATTAAAAGTTTTGATATTAACTACTGAGGTATTAAAAGAATACTCTGTATAGTTAGAACAAATATCCTGTGAGTGAATACTTACAACTTGTGAGAAAATCAAGGCCTAACAACAATTTAACAGAAAATGTTGTGTTTATGAAGGACACTGTGGCTCCCAGGACCATAATCCCAGATCCAAATTTTTGGATCTTCCCAAGATAAGGAGTATTTTCTCTCTCTTCATAGACAGAAATTCTGCAGGTGGAACCAGATCTAAGCCCAAGTTCTCCGCATCTCTACCAAATTTGACACCTGCTGTGGAAAAGTAGTGACAACAACTATCAAAAGTGCATGGAGGAACAGGTGTCAGCCTGGCAATTAAAGCACCTGCATTCCACTTCAAAAAGGCTGGGTTCTCTACCTGACTTGGAGTCTGATTTCAACTCCATATTAATGCAAAACCCTGGAAGGCACAGTAATGACTCAAGTAATTAGGCTCTTGCCACCCATTTGCAAGACCTAGACTGTCGTCCCAGCTCCTAGCTTCTTTTCTTTTTTAAATCATTTTACTTTATGAATCAGTTTCATAGGCTCTAGGATTCCTCCTCCTCCCACAAATAACCTCCCAATTGGTTTCCCCTATATTATTACAATAGTATAGTCTTTCATAAAGAGTCATAAGTCCATCATTCTGCATTTAAACATTGTAGGTATGGACAATGGCAGAGAGTCCAGCATCCTATTGTTATATTTAACAGTTTTATTAGGAGTCCATCTTTGATTTAGAAGTAGAGAGATGCATACTGTATTGTAACTTTACATCTTGATATGGTAATCTCTATTATATGATTCTTCTAGATGACTATATGTACACGCATGTTTACCTATATATCTAGGATAAGTAGAATTTGGGAGTGAACCAGAGCATGAGAGGTAGCACTCCTTCTCTCTCTCTCTCTCTCTCTCTCTCTCTCTCTCTCTCTCTCTCTCTCTCTCTTTCTCCTCCTCCTCTCCCCACTGTTCCTCCAAGCATCCTTCCCTCTGAAATAATTTTGACTGTGAATGCCAAGCATATTTTTAATATTACTTCCAGCTATAACTCTTAACAATTAAGGACAACTGGGATATTGGCTATCCTCAGTTATAATTCACATCTCCAAAACTGGCAGCTGGATCTATTCTTTAGACTGCTTGAAATTTTTTAATCTGATCCCTGAAACTTTCAAGAAGATAGCATAAATAACATTTAGTTCTTCTTTTTGGCAAATTTTCTTTTTGGCTTCACTATGCTTAACTATTGGAATTAAATTAAAATCCAATACAGTCAAGATTCCCCATGTATCTTATAATGGGATAAATTCTTCAATTTGGCCAATCTTTTAATTAAGTATTTAACAGTTTTTAAATTAAGTATAAAAATGTAAGAAAAAAAGATTCTTTGTTGGCAATAAGACACAGAGCAATGTTTAGAAATATATCAAGCTAGTATTTTTAAAGCCAATCATTGTATATATTCTACTTATAAGCAAGGAGGTCCATTAATTTAACTACCTAAAGTCCCTTTGTAAGGACAAAATCCTGGAAGTTCCCTGGAAGCTAGTCAAACTCAAACATGCATTAGGTGCTCAGAACACTGTGCTTAAGATCTTTCTTAGGGCCATGTGGTGGTATAGCAAGCTCATCTTTCTCTTAGCATCAGCATCCCATGTGGACACTGGTTTGAGTCCTGGCTTCTCCACTTCTGATCCAGCTCCATGCTAATAGCCTGGAAAAAGCAGCAGAAAATGGTCCAAGTTTTTGGGTCCTAGAAGACCTAGAAGAAGCTTCTGACCCAGTTCTGGCCATTTCAACTTTTGGGGGAATGGATCAGCAGATGGAAAATATCTCTCTCTCCCCTATACCTCTCTTCTTCACTCTTTCTGACTTTCAAGTAAAATAAATAAATTTTTTAAAGACCCCTTTTACTTCTATTTCAGGACATTTATATTTCCAGCTGTGACGGAATGGTACATTTCCTATCCCAAAACTCCCTTATTTGGAAAATTTCCCCATATTCCTTTCTTCCATTAAGACCCCAGTGGAGACTAACACATGTATACATGACTTCCTTCATCACCAATGCTAGATCTAGAGGTGTCTCTGTTCAGGCTGAGAAGGAACAGTGGGTGTGTCTCCTGACAGGAGTTGTGACATTAACCTTGGCAGCACTGGCTCTGCGCTCTTTACCATGTAGAGGACATCGCTCTTCAGCTCATGGGATAATAGCAATAGACAAAAACACAGTTGAAAGAGCAGTTCTAAGGATATTCAAAAGCCCCAATTCTGTCATCCCTAGGCCTAGTTTTATTACTCCTACATTAGGAATGATTGCTTTAGTGTAATGAAGTTCCAGAAGCAGATTAAATTTCTTTATAAAGAAAAGAAGTTGATTTAGCTTACAATTGGAGACTGAAGTTCATGGTGCAGCCAGCTGTGGGGAGCGGAGACCTCACACGGATGAGGGGCCGCAAGATGGCGGCTGGCCGAGTGCCAGGAGGCGGGATTTGTCCCGCCAGTAAGCAGGCAGGAAGTCACAAGGATAGGCTAATTCTCCCTTGCTGTGATTGCTGGCCTATCAGATAGCGCCCCGTGGACCACGGGCAGAAGTGATTGGGTGGAGAACAGTATGTAAACAGCCTGCTTTCGGCAATAAAGCCCTTTCATTTGGCGTTTCGTTCGCCTTCCCTTTTTTCATTCTGTCGTTTGTGTATGTGTTTGTTCGGGGTGTGTGTGTGTGTACCGGTTGCGGTGGCGGTTCCTGTTTTTTCCAGGCCCTTGAAATTTTAGTGTCGCTGCAGGGCGGCGACAGCCAGCAGCTCAGCTCTGGGGCAGACCTCAGGGTAGATCACCTGTAGGGGGAGGTGATCATATGGAGAGGCAGGGAGCAGAGAAAGGCTGCATGAGGCCAGGCTCAGGCTTCTGTAACAACTCCTAACAACTCCTCAGGCATCCCAGGAGAGCTATGTTAACCCCTTCTCAGGGCACGAATCCCCAGGAGGGAAGGATTTTCCAATTGGTCTCAGCTCCTGTGGGTCCCACCGCCTCCCCCTTCTTACGGACCACGCTTACCATATACAGATCTTTGGAAGGACAAACCATACACAAACCTCAGCAACTCCCCCACCTGAATTTAGGTCACTTGAGATAATCTGTTGCTGTCCCCAGAAATGTCTTCTTCCTTCAACTTGGGAGTCATTCCTCTTACTATAAAAGGTCCTGACTGGGAGCAGGTGTTTTGACCTAGGGATTAGGATACTGATTGGGACACTGACATGCCATATCACAGTATCTGGAGTCAGTCCTGGCTCTGCTCCTGAGCTCCACTTTCTGCTAAAGCAGACTCTACTAAGTAACAGGTGGTGGTTGAAGTAATTGGATCCCTAGCACCCCCAGGGGAGGCTTGGATTGAGTTCCAGTTCCTGCCTTCAGCCTGGCGGAGCCCGTCATTGCAGGCATTTGGGGAATGAACCGGTAAATGAGAGCACATGCTCTCTGTCTCTCTCCCTGTCTCTCACTATCTCTTCCCCTCTCTCTTTCTCTGCCAAAAAAACAATTTTTTAAGGTGCTGACAAGCATAAAAGATTCATGCACATAAAAAAAAACTAAGAAAGAAAAAAATAGGAACTTTGGAAGGACAAATCATACACAAATCTTTATACAAAACACCCTTTACATAAAAATAAGCTAACAAAGACAGTTGTCTCATTGGAAATATTGTGTGAATGCACACTGCAGAGACTGTTTCACCAGGCAAGCCTTCCCTGAAGGCAATGATAGACAACTGGCAGCTCCATCTACGTCTACAGTTTTGGGGAGCATCCCTCATCTGACCCCACAGATTCCAGGACAGGCTGATCCTGCGTGCTGTGAACAATAGCAGTCTCTTATGTTTCCCTAGTTCTTAAAGAACTAGGAAAGATGAATTCTAAATCAACACAGTACCCAAGATATCACTCCACAGTAAATCAACTGATTTGTAAGTAACGTAGGAGAGTCTAGCAGCGAATATGCTTTTCTCTTCAAAGCCATCTGGGTAGTACTTTGCCCTTAGTCCTAGCAGCCTGCTCTAGCACAACACATCATTAGAATTCCACTTAGGGAGGTCCTTCACAGTCTGCTCCCCAACCCCTCTGAATATTCTCAATGGTACCAAATCTTGATCATTAGAGACAGGTCTAAACTTTAAAAATGAGCCAAAATATTTGGAGCCAAGTTTGTTGATTAAGGTGAGTAATCAAACTTAAAAAACCATTTGCTATCAAAAATAACATTTGAATATAAATACAGCAATTGGTTTTTCTTTCATTATTTACAAACTGTCTTTGACAGGTGGTTTTGCTCAGTTATATACTGCGGAAATCTCATAATTTACCTGCAAAGTGTATTTTTAAAAATCTTATTTATTTATAAGATTTATCTATCAAATCTAAAAACAGAGAAGGAAAATGTCTTCCTCTTTAACTCTAAAATTCTATAAGAATAACAAGAGATATGATGCCAGAAATGTTTGTACAAATTATACCAGTTTATAAAGGGGAAAATGAAGTTTGATTTTACACAATCTTGACTTCCAACTTCACCTCTTGCCTACAGCCACCACAGTCTGATGCTCAGTGTTGTAGCCACTCTCTGACCTCTCTAGAAGCCCAGGATGGAAGAAGTTCATCCAGCAGCAGTGAGCCCAAGGGCCTGGATTAAGCATACCTGGTGGCCAAGTGTATGGACCACAGGGTGTAGAGACAATTCAAGGGCCAGAGGTTGAGACCCAGCACTGGTTTTTCAGGACAAGAAGAAAACAAACACATGCTGCCAGCAGCTTCCCCAAGTTCCTAGTTCACAACTCCAGGAGCTGGAGGTGCTGTTGGCATACAGCAGATCTCACTGAGATTGCTTGCTTCAATTCTTCCAAAAAGCACAAAGGGCCCTAGAAAGAGCCAGCTGAGTCACCCATCCCCATGACAGGCGGTGCAGCCAAGACAAGAGATAGCTCCTGTTGCAATCACCAGTTGATTGTGGCAATGGACTGTGCCGGGCCCTGTGGTTGCTGGAACATACATGAATCTGGTCTGGGAGTGCCTCAGAGTTTCTTTGGGGATCTTCCCAATCGAACTGCTGGACTCAGAACCCTAGCCAAGAAAAGACAGAAGAAAGAACAACTCAATCAACCACCTCAGCTATATGTTAGCAGTGAATACTGGGCGAATGAAGACTCTAAGACGGACTGTGTCAATCAGTGGATTCTGCAATGACCTCTTTGAGCTGGGAGTGGCGAGACTGGCAGCAATTCATAACTGGAGAACTATTAAAACCACTTGGGCAAGTATCTCAGAGTATGCTCCACATCTGGGACTTGGGGTGGGTGGGAAACCGGGTGGGGCTTCTCCCTCAATATCCCCCTTTACCTCTGATACATGAAGGAAACAATGCGGACATGATGGTCTAACCCACTTCCCTATAGCCCTTGAACCTTTTTTTTTTTTTTTTTTACCGTAATTGACTATGTAAAGATTGTCAACAATATAATAATTAAAAAAAAAAAAGAGATAGTTCCTGGGTGGGCATGCTTTGTGTTTAAATGAAGCCATAGAATCGTACTGTAGGAAAACAAAATGTTCTCTTTCACTGAAAGGAATTCTGTGACCCATCCTTCAAGCCCTGCTCCCTACTCTCAGGCCTGTGAGGCCACTCTCCTGTCTAGGAGAAGAGAGTGGTGGAGGACACTCTTAGTGTTTGAAGAAATGCTACTACTATAGAACAATCCCCCAAATCTCCCTGTCACATGCTTTCTGGGAAGTTATACAACATAAGGGGTTTAAAACAATCTCCCAAAAATAAATACATACAGAAAAAAAATACATCTGATTTGAGAAATCTTATATCAGCAAGATTGCACAAATATTATTCGTATCAGTTATTTCCTAAATAAATATATAAACTCCCAGAAAATCTTTTCAAGACATCATTTCAAATGCTACAAATAGAGATGTCACCTGTGTGGCATGGCTGGTTATTTCGTTCAGACTATGTCGCCACTTCATATTCTGAACAAACAGTGGGGCTATTTTCCCCTCAAGGGTTCAGGAGGGCAGGAGATTTCATTTCTTCAGAAAATTGTTTCTCAGGATTTCAATCTTCTTAGCTGAAGATGACAAAACATAATATCAGAAACACTTATGCTTTTTATCTGCTCTATTTTCAAAGCATAAATAAAAGCTCAGTATACATTGAAGACAGGTAGATTCAAATCTAGATACAAATCACCTACATATTGCAAAATCATCTCAAAGCATAAAGGCATTTTAATTTTAAAATGTTAAAGAGAAGATCAATGTAAAAACTAAGCACTATAGAAATATTTTTGCATTGTCACCCTTATTTAACTCAGGTCACATTCAATTTTCAAATCTTGGGGCTAATGAGACAAGTGATAAAAAATTAAATTGGATTTTTTAAAAAGGGATTCAAATGGGCACCATTCAGCTAACACTTATTTTTCTATTTCTATGCACAGTGGTGAGCACTATTTTGGTTTTCAACCTCATTACACTTCTATTCATAAAGCATGGTATAAAAACTTTAAACCTCAAATGTTTTAAGAATAAAACAAATCATGCATCTACAAAAAGATGAGCATAATGGCTTTTCTGTAGCATGCCTGGTACGCCTCTCAACTGGTTTTGCACAGCATTAGCTGAGCAATTCCCATTAGCATTAATGTGCTCTTAAGTTTCTACTGTCCTATCATTTAAGCAATAATTTGAATATCAGTTCAATTTCATGGGAATTTCACTATTCCAGGCTGGCTTTGCGTCTGTGACATAGAGAAATTTAGTTGTTGAGATTACTCATGGTTTTGTGGTCTTTTGTGGAGTTGGGGGAATACATACAAACACGTATACCCATAATACCCATCATTAAACCAAAGCCACAGATGAAGCAGTTTCAACAAAAGGCACCTTCAGAGGAGTGCCTGTGTCTCTCCATTTTTGTCTGTGCTCCCAGCTTATTTGCGGACATCATAGCACATAGGGCATCGTGCAAATTATCAATTGTTCTCTTAAAGATTTAAGGGACAGGGCCCGGCGGCATGGCCTAGTGGCTAAAGTCCTCGCCTTGAATGCCCCGGGATCCCATATGGGCGCCGGTTCTAGTCCCGGCAGCTCCACTTCCCATCCAGCTCCCTGCTTGTGGCCTGGGAAAGCAGTCGAGGATGGCCCAGAGCTTTGGGACACTGCACCCGCGTGGGAGTCCCGGAAGAGGTTCCAGGTTCCCGGCTTCGGATTGGCGCACATCAGCCCGTTGCGGCTCACTTGGGGAGTGGATCATTGGATGGAGCATCTTCCTCTCTGTCTCTCCTCCTCTGTGTATATCTGGCTGTAATAAAATGAATAAATCTTTAAAAAAAAAAAAGATTTAATGGACACTTGAAGGCAGTCCTGCTCCATTTGGTAGCCCCTCAAAGGCCTCTAGCAATATATCAACTTCTGATTGGAAAGAATTACCATAGCTGCAGAGTACCCTAGATGTTGTGGGCATTATGCTTATCGTATTGAAAGAGTATCCATGAGATTACATTCTTGTAACCAAGCTGCCAGATTAGTTATGGGCCTAAGTGTCAGAGGACACAGCAAGGGTTGTGAGTGCTAGATAGGGGACAGGGCACAAGGCAGAGGGAGAGAGCAGGAAATAAAAATCCCACCTCAAAAAGTCACAATTATTCCATAACTAAAAAAGGTTTAGAAGAGGGTTTCAGTGTCCCTGAACAACTATATTCTTGACACAAAAAAATTGTTTCTGATGATTATAAGAATGTTCAGAAAGTCACCCTTATACTCTTAGACAGCATTTTATATATGCTCTTTAACTAGAGGTGGAGAAGCCTGAGGAACAAGAGCTTTGCTCCAAGACTGACAGGTTTAGGAGATTTGTGAGCCTGCAAACATTTCCACAGGTCTCAGGGCTGCTTTGATGACCTCTTCATGTTAGGCTGTGTACGGACACACCCTGCAGACAGTCAGTTGAGATAATCATATTAAATATAGATGCTTCTGCCACAAGGGTTGTATGATTGCAAAAAATACTTGCATCCTGCAAAATCACAGGACTCAAGAGGAAAATAGGGTTAGAAGCAGACCACTCAAAAACTTAAGCAACTGTACAAATAAATCTAGTAAAAATATTCTGTTAAAAAGCCAACTTTGTGATTCAAAAAGCATGAAGAATTGCTTCAGTTTTAACCATATATACACACATATATATGTGTATATTATATATTATATATATATTATATATTATATATTATATATTGTGATTATATATATGTATATATAATCACAATAAAAAAAGGAAGAGAGAATTCAGCTTAATGGAATGGGTAAAGGAAGGATCGAGGCTGGTATTTTGTAGAGATGAGACCAGGGAGAATCACACAATAACACTGCTGAGACAAAGCACCCAGCCAAACCACTAGCGGCATATTCTCTTGCCATAGGTTGGCCATAGGTTCTACATTGTATGCTGTTCCACAGCTTGCTGATTCAGTTGCTATTGCTGTTGCTCTGTCATGCAGATCATGGAGGTTCTGAAAAAAATATATCATGCATGACTAATATGATTTTAGGGTTACACTGGCCACATTCATTTACCAGTTGCAAAATGATATTAGAGAAACACAGAGTCTACAGGAAAGAAAAAAAAAGTTGCCCAAATGTATGTAAAGGTAACTCTCTGGAAAATAACATGTCTAAGTATCCTGCATGCACTAGTCCCCTAACAGCCTAGGGGCAGAAATTAGAACCAAATAGCCTCCCAAGCCATCTAACTCTTCTACTTTAGGAATGTTCAGTTCTGTGGTCTTAAGAGCATTTTGATTTTCTAAATGGCAGTTAATGACAGTAACTATAGAAATTACAGAGGTAGACAATAAAAGCAGATACTAACTAGTGGGAAACTATTGCTTAGCAGCTCAAGCTGAAGAGGAATTCTCTACAGATGAGTGATGACTTCCTGTTTCCAGCGAAAGGAGAAAACCATGAAGTCATCCACAAGGACATACTCAGGACTCCGGAAACTCTGTGTCCTAGGTCTATTGGGGTTCACAGACCCAGAGAGAAGCTCTATACTTACAGCCCTTTGAAGAGGTATCCATGGTATCGTTTTTTCACCTTTTGGGACTGTCCAACTAATGCCAGGTCAAACAGCTACAGTTTTATTCTATCACTTTTTCAACAAATGAATGAATTTCTCCCAGCCTCTTTCTTAGGCTCATCTTAGTTTTAAGCAGCTGACCCTTATAATCTGTTTTATTCAGCACAAAATATGAACCACCGAATAAAAGCAATGGTTGGCTCCCATGGCTGCCTTTTGTTCTACCTTCTTGTCCCCTTTTTGCCCTATTTGAATAGTGCCGTTTCTCCTTCACATTCTATTAATGAGGTTCTCTATCTTGCATACCCAATGAGACTGCACCTTATATAATAAATTCTCTGCTCTGAGATATGTCTGAGAGGGCAGCCTACTCAGCTATTAAAAGGTGCAACCTTTTAACTGCGAGTGCTACTCAGGCTGGACATGACTCTCACACTGAGCTTTCAATTACTTAAAGATGTCACCATACCCTGCAGAGGTGTTTACATTTACATATCCTAGTAGATCAGTTTTACAAATACCTGCTCACTAACTCTGCAAAATGGCTAGTAAGAAAAAAGCCCATTTGTTGCTATATGGATATTGCTCTCGCTGGTGTATGTTAATGAAACAAAGATGCACTAATGATGCAACCTAGCCAGTAAAGAATAATCACTTTTAATGCATTGGAAGTGCCATCAATTATGTATGCTAATGAAATACATGAAGCTACAATCAATATGATTGTAGCCTCAACTTTCCTCTCAGCCAATAGTTGTTCTCTCTCCTACCCAACTTTGTACCAGAAAGGAAACCAGTGGCTGCTTTAATGTTGCCTTACTATTTTGTTACCTGGGGAAGAAAATAACAGAGGTCAAAAGTCTAGGAACAGAAAAGGAATAAAGAACAAATTAATGACCTGAGTAACCCACCATCCGGAGGAGTAAAACTGGCCCTTCATCTGTGGGGAGGTGGTTGTGAAAACTAGAGGGAGTTGATTGGTGACTGGATGTTAGGAAAACTGCTTTATGAACTTATTTAGGCTTACATGAATCATTGTTCTTGAAGATAATAACACAAAGAATTTTTGTGCCTATCTTTCCCTAAATTTCACATTGACATTTGTGTCTTTTGACATCTTACTTCATCAACACTATCACCTAGTCTGATAGAGGAAGCTGCACTTCACAGCCCAGGCTGCTCTTAGGAAGTGTCACCAGAGATTGGGGCTGTGGAGATGATCCTAAGCAACAGGACAGAACATCACCCTCGTCACTCTCCTCTTAACTTCCCTGGCAAGGCCTCAGTCTCAGGGCCCTGAACTATTTCATTACTTACCTTGTTAAACATCTGGTAGTAATGTTGGACACCCAAGTGTGTCAGTAGAAGCTTGTCAAAATGATGTTCTGCATAAACAGAGCCTTCACAGTGCAGCAATACATGTAGTTGGATGCATGAGAAACCACATGGATAAGACATAAAGGGCTACAGGAAATGCTGATACTCACCACAAAATCAACAAAAGGACGTGCAACATACTGACACTGGGGATACCTGGTACACACATGGGGATCACAGCAAGGGTATGGACAAGGCAGGCAAGCAACAGGAGCAGACAGAGCATATTGCTTATCCCTCGAGGGGTTGAGATCCTTCATGGAACCATGGCCTCTGGCAAAGATGGAGTGGGGAAAGGCCCAAACTGCCTGCACCTCTGGTTAAAGCCCAAGGGGATGGGAATGCCAAAGGGAATGCCAAGAATGGACATGGAATTTGCACAGAGCAACTGAAAGCCATCTTCTGTTGTTACAGACCAATTCCACTCTGCATGGTATCCAGAAAAACCAAAGTCCGTGGTGAAGGCTTGAAGAATGCATCCTATTTCTTACTCAGGGGAAGAAAGGCCAGCAAACAGTACAAAACTCTTCTTTCCAGGCATGTAAACAATGATAAAACATCCAACAGTGCTTTGAAAATCAAGCCAACCCAATTTATGGTTGTAATACTAAACATATTCCTTAAGATTTTCTTTACTTCAAAATATTACAGAAATATCACCATGGATAGAGCTAGCATGGTAGTGTTATAGGCTAGTCCTCCACCTGCAGTGCCAGCATTCCATGTGGGCACTGGTTCGAATCCTAGATGCTCCACTTACAATCCAGCTCCCTGCTAATGCCCTGGGAAAGAAGAAGATGCCCCAGGGTCTGCATCCTTATTCAAAAAACAGAAGAAGCTCCTGACTCTTGCTTGGGCTCAGCCTAGCTCCAGCATTCTAGCCATTTGGGAAGTGAACCAGCAGATGGAAGAGTTCTCACTCTCCCTTTCCCTGTCTCTCTGTAACTCTTTCAAGTAAAACAAATCTGAAAGAAAAGAACAATAGATACAGATAGATAGATAACCATGGAACATTTTCCAGGATGCTTTAACCACTTTCAAGTATATGAGATAAAGAGATTTATTACCAGGCCTGGTGCAGTAGCCTAATGGCTAAATCTTCACCTTGCATGCACTGGAATCCCATATGCACTCTGGTTCGTACCCCAGTTTCTCCCCTTCCCATCCAGCTCCCTGCTTGGGAACCTGCACCTGCATGGGAAACATGGAACAAGCTCCTGGCTCCTAACTTTGAATTTATTCAGTTCCAACCATTGTGGCCACTTAGGGAAGTTAACCAGCAGTTGGAAATTCTTTCTCTCTGTCCCTCCTTCTGCTTAATTTGACTTTCCAATAAAAAATTTAAAAATCTTGAAAAAAAAAAGTCAACTAAAATAAAATGGAGGTTGTGCTGAGGCAAGCATTTAACTCAGCAGTTAAGATGCTGTTTGGTATGTAATGTACACACACACACACACACACACACCCCATACTGAAGTGCCTGGTTCAAGTCCTGGCTGCTCCACCTGCAATCCAGCTGCCTGCTAATATGCACCCTAGGAGGTAACAGGTGATAGCTCAAGGACTTGGGTTTCTGCCATTCCTGTGGGAAACCTGAATTACTTCTCAGACTCCTCACTTCAGGATGGCCTAGCCATGCTTGTTGCATTTGATGAGTAGATCAATAGGAGACAGATTCTCATTTTCTTTCTCTCTCTGCCTTTGAAGTAATCTGAAACTGTACAAGATTTTTTTAAAACATGGAAGCCTAATGATTCAGTGAAATGTGTATAGCACTAATCAGATTAATCTAGGTTCCGATGTTTCCTTTGCTTAGTAGGTGAGTAAGCCTAAATGACTACTGGTGTTTTTTTTTTTTTCAGTTTTCTTATCGATGAGATTAAAAATTATGTGTTTCAAGTATTTTCAAAGAATCACATGATGCTGTGTGTATAAAGTATCCTGTGATAGATATTATGATTTCCTCATAGGAAATCAGCACATCAGAGGGACTTGCACTGACAGGACTGTGCATGATCAGAGTTAAAAATCGTTACATTTTAAGAGAATGTCTAAGGATTCTTTTGTGTGCTATAAATTTATCCTAATTCTAATCTTCTAAATAGCAAATAAAATTCTCACCTCTATTTCAAATGATCACAGATTCCCAATTTGTGAATCATGAAGTTTGTTCTATGATCACCATCACATGGCAATTCTAGGTCAAACTGCACTGTTACGTCATTCTGTGTTGTGTTCATTTCTAGACGTGTATCAGACCCTGGGTTTAGGAAATTGAACACCCACAAGAAGCAGGCTTGATAATAATCTTGGTTGTGAGATTTCCAAAGAAATACATTAAGGGAAATCAAAGATTGTGGCACAATATTGAACATAACAAAGCAAGTACTTATTAGGACACAAAAGCTTTGATTCATTTCTCTTAATTAAAGGGATTAATGAACTATGTATGTCTATATATGTACACATAAAGGGAGGTGGAGAAATATGTAAATGTGAGTGGAAGACTTCATAGTAACCTACAAACTGAGAATACTTCATTTTAGCTCCTGGAGGAATTAGTTATCTGAGCTACCTAAATCCCTTCCAAAATAAGCATTCATTCTTCTTCTATATTTCCAAGTAACAGAGGTTCTTCTATGTTTAAAAACTGCTTCCCTTCTGAGACTTGTGATTCTATCTCCCTTTTTTTATTCTTTATTTTGTGACACAGTTTAATAGGTGTTGGGGTTTCCCTTCCTTAAAGCTAAACGTAAGTCAACACTTTCCCAAAGGCCTTTGTACATATGAGAATGTTCTGAATCTGAAACTATTAGCTTGAATTTAGAAATGCTTCTGTAGCAGGGTGATTTGTTGCAGATTATTATTCTAGCTTTTAAATTTTTTTAATTTTTAAGGTAATCCATATTTTTCACATTCAATTTAGAAAATACAGGAGAAAAAGCAAGCCCCATCTTACAACTAAAATATACTCAATCGAAACACTGTTAATGTCTCTGCAGCTTTTATATGTGTGCCTGTGTATATGTACTTATGTATGTATGTATATATATATATATATAAAAGATGAAATTAAAGCTTATTTTGTGCAAAATTTTTTGAAATTCAGCATACCAGACTACACGTGTATTCTCAAAGCCTATGAACAGATTATGTACAGTGTAACCTCACATCCATGTTTTCCTTAATAATAAGCATTTTCTCACTTCTTTTAAACTTCAAAAATATTGTAAATACATTAAAAATCCTCCCAATTCCTCAGAATTTTGCCACACTACCATAGTTAAAACTGTGATGAACAGCATTTCACAGTGCAACAGGATCTGAGCTGTAGAGCAGAAGTGGAAACTCAAACTCATCACACTGGGTGGGTGTAGAGGCAAGCCATCAGAGAAGATATTAGAGAAAGTAGTAAGGGCAGGCATCCAGGCCCCCAGCCTACCTAAGTAGGAGGAAGAAACAATCATTACTATTTATTTGACAGCTGTTCTATGGTTTATAGCAAGTTAGAGGGGACCAATCTCTTCCCAATGGCTAGATGTCCACATGGCCTCAAATGATACTGAGTGGTCAGTGGGGGACTCTTTGAGAATAGTAGGTGATGTGAGAGGAAACACAAAGTAAGGGTATCCCCACACAGAGTACGCCAGTCAGAGTTAAAGCCTAAGAATACAGGCAGGTACACTACAAGGACTAAAGGCTACAAAGGAAATACAAGAAGAGAATGCAATGAAATTTATTTTTTAAATTTTCGTCTTCTCATTGCATTTTGTACCTCTAAGCCTTAAACATGAAGAGGAAACAGGTTGGCAATGGTGAACAATACTTGTTTTACAGTCTCACTGTGAAAGCACGAGTGTCCATCAGGGGAGGGTGCTGGAAGCAACTTGAGAATAAACCAAAGATGTGGGGGGAATAATACTATAATACCAAATTCAGCAGAGTACCTTTGATTACTTATAATACTCCCATATTGCTTTCAAAACTCACTTTCTATGATTAGTCCGACAAATTTCAAGCTGTTCTCATTCCAAAAGTGAGTTTGATTTATTTCAGAGGCAGAGTTAGAGAGAGGGAGAGACAGGAGGAGATCTTTTATCTTCTGGTTCACTTCATAAATGGCTGCAACAGCCAGCACTGGGCCGAGCCACAGCCAAGATCCAGGAGCTTCATCTGCATCTCCCATATAGGCAGTAAGAGCCCAAATACTTGGGCTATCCTCTGCTGCTCTACTAGGTGCATTAGCAGGGAGCAAAATTGGAAGTGGAACAGCTGCGACTTGAACTGACACCCATACAGAATGCAGGCGTAGCAGGCAGTGACTTAGCTTAATGTATCACAACACTAGCTCTTAAAAGTGGTAATTGATTTTAAATATATATATACTTTTGTTCCTACTACTTTTGAACATGGCCTTATGACTTCTGGCCTTAGAGATACTTGGAAGGATTCTTTAATCTCCAAAGAACAGGTACTATACTTGAGAGTCAATTGGATTTTTTACATCATCAATCTAATCACACTAATGCTAAGTAATATCTCTCATAACTATTCTCCCAGAAGAGAGCTCAAACATTCCTCCTCTGTTGATTTATTGTGCTCATCAAAAACTAGATGATAGCTGTATTATCTTCCTGGAGAAATGGCCATGCACAGATTCAAACCACTGCAGGGAAATTTCCAGAAACCCTGGACTCCCTGCATCTGTGCAAACTTCTAAATCAGAAAGAAAAGAAGTTACAGAGAAACAAAATATGCTTTTAGATGACCACTGGGCAAAGATAACAATATATCATTTTTAAAAAGATTTGATTGAAAAACAGAGTTAGAGAGGAGATGGAGAGAAGCCACATCTTCTGGCTCACTGCCCAAATGCCAACACCAGCCAAGGCTGGACTCCACAAAAGCTAAAAGCGTCATCCATGTCTCCCTGGGAATCTGCTACTTTCCAGGCAAGTTAGCAGGAAGCTGGACTGCAAGTGGAGCGCCCACAGTTGCAGACAGTAGCTTCACCAGCTACATCACAATGCTGGCCCCACATGTTAACATATCTTGGCACATGTATGGTAAAACTCTTTTGCACTGACACAGTGTATAACCTTTCCGTAATGCACAAAGTGCCTTTAAATCAATTTGCTCAATAGCATAAGATCATTAACATCCTTTCTGAGTTAACTATTGGGCCTTATGAAAACACATGATGACATAAATATATAAATTGGAATTAAAGCACTAAAATTGTTAAAAGTGTGTAACTAGAACTTAAGGGCATTTTTAATTTTTGGTTTTGCACTAAAGATGAAAACTAAAGCTCCATTTCAATGTAGCAAGGGTAATTGCTGCATTTACTGCTCATGTCATGTTGATGTATGACTATGTATCAAAGGTCACTCTTCTGTACTCATACATTATCAAATTTGAAAGCACAATATTTGATTGTGACCAACCTTTAAACTGCCCACAATGTCTGTGAAAAATAGATGGGCATTCTACCTTGGGTTTTTAAAACATGAACCCATGTTTCGGAAGCAGAAGGGTCAAGAAGCCAGTGGCAAGGTTAAATGTCAGCACTATGAATCTCATACTGCCTTATCTTATCAATGAGGTCCAGTACAATGATTACAAGTGAAAATTCCTGTACTAATGAAGACAAAGGTCTCAAAAATTAAATAGCACAGGACCTCTGACAGGGGCAGTTCCTGGTGGACAATAATGCAGAAATAAGGACATAAATCACTCTTAAGAGACAATAAGACCTATAATGCACAAATTGGATTGTTTACATGCCCACTGAAAGCCCTGTTACACCCGAATGTCAGCCACTGTACCTCTTGTTCATCTGGAACACAGTGGAGGCAGGTCGTCTGTTTCCCACTCTGCTCTTCCAACTGCAAACACACAGCACTGCTATTCAGATCCAGGTAGCAGCCTTGTGGCACCCTGACTAAGAGGAGTGCTGGACATCCCACGTGATGCAAACCAATGTCTGCAATTGTTTGCCAGGAGGAAAAATTGATCTTATCAGAATGTACTAAAAAGCCAACAGCAGCTGCTCCCTCCTTTGGTGGTTGGGGTGCAACGGTGGGGGCAGCAGCAAAAGGAAAATTCCACTCATTTTCTATCACTGTGTTTGTTCTGAAACAAGGGAAATACAACTTAATGCTATCAAGCCAAAGTACAGGAGATTACCTTACAGAAAAGAAATGTTATACAAAAAAAGGAGAAAATGTTTAGAACCCATAATATCCTCCCCCAAACACATCTAGCATATCAATTTTATTTTATAGTCAAGTTATTTTCTAAAAATTCATGTGTTCTTTAGCTATACTAGCACTCATTATTTATAATACAAGTTCATTCTAAATAAGTTTTTTGCTGCTACAAATATTTAAAAAGCAAATCACAATATTTTAATGTCAACTTTTGAGTCTTTAGAATCCTTTTATAGACAGCAAAATACAAGTACTTTTAAGCTTTAAAAATAGCCCCAACTGACTACCATTCATAAAAATATAACACGTTAGTACGTGTTTTACCTATGTTTGCATATATACCTTACAGTTTCATTGTTCATTTGATCTAAATACCCAAGATCTGAAACCTAATGGCTACATCCTAAGAAAGCAAATATTCTTAAGTTCTATTGCATGACTCATCAGATGTGTATGTGCAAAAAGCACCAACATAAACCATAATTTCCTCAATTTAATATTGCTTATAGCATCAAATGAGTTAGAAATAATAAATAAAATCAGTATAAAATATTCCTAACACTTCATTTTATGGTAAAGAAAATACTGGAGCAGGGAGAACCATTAAGGATCTTTGAGAAGGGAACTTTGTTAAGTCAACCCAAACTAATTTATTCACAATTTGGCAATGTTATTTGAATAATGGACTCATGAGAACTGAACAGTTCCTGCATTACAACCCCACCCCAGTACCTGTGCTTGGTATAGGTCATCTCCCTCTCAGGTCACACATGGCTACTGAGCATCTCCTACATCAGGCACTGAAGGGACAAAAACAGATGAAATCTCTTGCAGGTCCATGTGATCACAATCTCTAGAGCCAGCCTTCTCACTTTGTACTTTTAATTCTGTTATTTGTAAGAATGTCAGGTAAAAGTAGCACACCAACCACTGGTGCTGACAAAGCCAATTCATCACTTGTTTATATGACTCCACGCTCTAGACAGACACATATCAGGCATCGTGCCAGTTATGGGTTTTGTCTGACTGAGATCAAGAGAGAGAAAAAATAAATAAAAATTGAGAACCATGGTCTAGGCGTCTGTGTTCATGGCGAAATGAGAAAATCCAACACAACAAATAACAAGAGGTCAGGAGACCACAGGTCACATATACAGTGTATAAAATACACTGGAGACAGAAAGTAAGTAACTGCTCAGGAAGTTGAGGGAGATGTCACTCACAAGGTTATAGATAAAGCTGAGTCTTGAAGAAATGAATTTAACAAGAATAGCATCACAGAAGAGCAGAGAATGACATTTCTCAGAAGTATGAAATACTCATCTGTGGCAGCAGTGTGAGGGAGAATATGGAAAACAGACTGGAAAAGTGATTTAAATTCCAAAGGCATCCCTGCAAGTTGCCCAAGGAGTCTCCTATATACAAATGAGTCACAGAATATTTTCAAAGATTTTGGAAATCTAACACTGGTGAGGACAACGGCTGGGTAAAAGCTAGTGGAACTAGTTGAAATTTGCTTAAATTGTGAGGAACAAGTTCTAGGGGCTTTTCCTTAGTGAGCATTTAAAAAAACTGAGATTTTTAAAATTCCCCATACTCTAAAATCTGCACTCAGACCACATCAGTATTTTCCATTATGTGTGTTGTTTGTGAGCACGCTATTTATTCAACAGATGATATTTACACTACATAATGGGAATACAGTGAATAAAAACAGATATAACTCTTTCTTTAACAAGTATATGATCTGGTGCAGGAGACAGCCTTATGAGAGAATTACAAAGAGAAGCCATATTTGAGCTATCACAAAAATGTGAGAAACCAAAAACAACAGCAATCACTAGTAAACAATTCACAGCCCATGAAAAGAGCAAAAACTTAAAATTCCCTTTACAACATCCATAGAATATTTTTAGGAAACGAATCTGTTTGACAGTACTCTCTTTCTTCACATGGTTGACAGAACTACAAGAGAATGCAGGAAGAAAAAAAAAAAGTACCTGGAACACAATCTTTGACCAACAGTAGGCATTTAATAAATGCGTAATTCCCCACTTTCTTCACCCTTCAAAATCTAGGAGAGAAATACTTATTTTCATGCAAATGATTTTTCCCAGTTTTCCTAAATCATGTGCCAAAGATCTGGTAAAAGTCATTGGCAACTGAAAATCTGGCCTATTCTCATAGATGTCTGGACTGAGAATTTAAACATCTAATTTATGAGAGATTTTCGAGAACACTTTTTAGTCTCCCTGCATACTTCCAGCTTGTCAGTTTTGCTGCCAAAGCATAAACACTTTTAAGAAAGAAAAAAGGCATTGAGCAGAAGATTTTCTTCTCTTATACATTAAACCATTTAACAGATGACCTGGAGGAGAAAGAACAGCAAATTAAACGGAATCTAAGGTTCACACAATAGTGATAATAAAAAGCAATTGAGGGTAAGGGACACTCACTATCCAATAAACAGCCACTTTTTTTTTAAAGGGACATTTTAAAATAGTGCTAATATAAAAAACAAAATTAATAGTTTATGAATTGATATTAGTCTTCAATTCTTTTTCATTGTTTTTCTTGCATTTTAACAAATGTACATTTTTGTACTTATATATCTGCCTACATTCTGAGCCCAAATATTTTTACATGACTGATAGAGCTGATATGCTTAAAATGCTAACACATTTGAAAGAACAAATTATAAAACTGTAAGATTTATCAGAACATCGTTTCACAAAGAGCATCTCTGTCTTGGTTCATCTTTGAGTATTTGGATTTAACAGCTCTTTAGGAGTTCAAAATATTAGCTCTTAATCTCTTCTACAACTTATCTGATGGAGTTATAACAGATAGTAATTCACTCCATTATTTCCTCCTGCTTTTCTAAAGCATCTTTCTCCATGTTCAATTTCAAAATAGCCGTCCATAGTTACATGCATTCCTTGACCTTTTGACAGATTTGCATACCAATCCAACAGGTAGCCCTGTAAGGTCATATTGTAAAATAAAAGTTTCATTAACAAATAGTCAGCCAAAAACACAAATAGCAGAAAACATGCTATAATCTTACACTCTGTCCTTGATATTGACAGGCTATTAAAAAAAAGTAGTCTCAGCTTGGCTAAGCTGCCTGCCATCCATTTGGCCTAGCGAAAAGCTATTTAGCATTTTTGAAACAGCATGTACTAGTTAATGATAATCATTACATAATCAGAGTTTCACTCAGGCTAGAGTGTATATAATAGATGGCAAGCAGACAAGATTGGGAAACCACTTTGGGAAATCCTTGATAATCTTGAATAATGGATGCTTGAATTAGAAGAGGAAGGCCTCTGAACTTGCTGTATTTAAATCCCAGATTTTGCATTTCTCAGGTGTGCCAGTTTGAATAAGTTGCTTATTCTCCCTACACTTCAGTTTCCGAATCGTCACAGGACTGTTGCTAAAGAACAAATTAACTACATACACATCAACTAGCATTCTTCATAGCATAAAAAAGTACAAATGTTTGTTAATATTAATGTGATGTGAATGAAAAAAGAAATGAGAATTAACTACAAGATGCTTAGGAAATGGGAATGGACAGCTTGGATACAAGCAAAAGGTTTGACTGGACAGACAAGCTTGGAAAGGGGTACTATCCGGTGAAATGAAAAAGGTGCTTACAGTCTGAAGGAAAAGCGATTATTCCTGACTACATGCATTATCAGAGATTTGCCAGCATGCAGGTGAAATGCTGCATAGAGCTACATAGAGCTCTGAAATGAATGAAACAGACCAACACTGGATACCTGAGATTAAGGAGCCATTAAGTCCATGGGCAATCATGAGCCTCCCTAGAGACTATGCAGAGAAACAAATGATGACTCCAGGAAGAATCTAAGCCGCATCAACACCTAGAGAAAGGACAGGCACGGAGAGGGTATGGTGCTACACTGGTTGCAACACCTACAGCCCATATCAGAACGGTAGGACAAAGTGTGGCCTCCACTGTCAATCCATCTTCCTGTAAATACACCCAGGAAGCAAAAGATCAGATGGCCCAAGAACCTGGATTCACATATCTGACACTTGCATTTAGCCTGGTACAGCCCAGCTGTTGTAAGCATTTGAGGATTGAACCAATGGATGGAAGATCTTCCTGTCACTCTGCCTTTCAAATAAATCAATAAACTGTTTTATAAAAGAATGGGTGGGCAAGGGAAGAAAGTCCTGCAAAGCACAAGGAGCAAGCAGCCAGAGAAGTTAGAAAAGCAAGATGCATTAAAAACTGAAAGAAAAACAGTGTTTCAAACAGGCAGTATTTTATATCAATACTGCCAAACAGTGAAATAAAAATGAGAATTTTCACCAGGTGTAGCAACAAAGTCGCTCATCCACATAATAAATGCCTCAAGTATTATGCCAGGGCTTCGAAATACAGACATGAATAAGTAAGACCCTAACACAGACTCTGCTGTAAAAATAGATGTACTTGAGCAAGTAAATTAAATACCTGTATTATGTGTCAAGGACCATAAGTAGAGTGACACGATAGAATAAAGGCTAACTTCAGATAGGCAGTTCAGGATGATGACATCCCAGAGGAGGGAAAATTTAAGGCACCTAAAGCAGGAGGAAACACACGTGACTCCAGCAGATAAGGAAGGGATGGAGAGAAGCTAGAATGTGTTTATACATCACACTGAGGGCAAGGTAAGAGTGGATGATCACAGCATTGAACTTTCTAAGAAGGGAGTTCAGATCAGTCTAGCCAATGATACGGAATAGCTTCATTTTCCTCATTGATATTAGTCTTAATAATCAGAAATAGGACATTTTACTATCCTTTCAAGCACTATTTATTTAACGTAAGCTAAACTTCTCTGTTTTAAAGGATACTACACCATTATAAGCATATTATTATTTCGTTAGTTTTACGTACTCTCTTTAAAGTTTTCTTCCTCACTAATATTCCTCTCATATATTTCCTATAACACCTGCTTGGTTCTATCATTAAATTGTATTTTTCTTAGGTGCTCATTTTCAAGCAATGTACATCAGAATTTGAATTTTTCATATAAGGATTCTATACATTTCATATAGGGATTCTACACATTTCCAGTAACACAAATGAATTGGTGAAACTGTTTAAGAAAAATTATGTTCCAGTTTGTTTCTTATTTCCTAAACCTAAGTATTTACATACATATATACAATAAAATTGATACATGAAACTTGTTTCATTTAAGCAGCTGAATTTTCATTCATTTTAAGTTTTGTTATCCACAACATGAAAAACTGTAAGGCCATTCCATATTAACAATGCTATCAACAAGAAATTAATTACTTATTATCTATAATTTATGAGGCAGTGAGCTAGGTTTATTACATAGCCTACAAAAAAATACAGTATTTCTTTCATTTTACAATCTCAGATGTAAGGTGACTAGCCCGAGACCACAGAACTGGGATTTAAACCCAATTCTGTATATTTGAAAACTATGGTCATTATATCAGGATGCTCAGATTATTAACAGATTTGGTTTCTCAAAAACACCTATCAGATATGATATTAAATCAAAAAATGAAATTTTAAGTGATAAAAATGTTTTATTCAATCTTTATTAAACTGTGTACAACTTAGGAACATTAGCCATACACACAATTATTTCATATTCACTCTCTGGCGTTAACAGTTTGATTTCAAATTCTTAATATTAGAGAAAAGAGACAAAAGAAAACTATAAAAGATAATGACACTGTATTTAATGTCCATGAATTATTATCATGATTCTAAATCTTTTCCAGCTTATACTTAGTATGTGTATTAATTCCAATGATTTATTGGCAATTTACTGCCTGTTCTCACAAAACAGTGTCTCTCAAAAAGATAACAAATGGCCCAAGTTATTCCTTAATCAGAAAAACCTAACCTCTGATTAGAACTTCTAAATCTCCTTAGTTCTCTGAATTTAAAAGGCAACACGTCTGAATGTATGCATCATAATTTGCTCTAAGCAGGATCTATGATTGACTGTATTATAAGCTCTTCCTACTAAGACTTTTCAGATAGCCAAAATATCTACCAAGACACTACTTGAAAAAGTCTATAAATATTAACCAAAAGAAATTGCTGCCATATAATCTTTATTTTCCTTAACAAAAATACACACAAGAGCACAAAATTCACTTATATATCATTATTTTACAAGCATAAATAATACTCAGAATTCAAGTACAGTCAAGTGCAGAAATATTTCCTATATGTTAATATGTAAACATAAACTAATTATGTACATCATGTGCCTTTGGCCCAGCTGCAAAATAAAAGACACCAAAAAGAAACACTGCACTTGACTGTTCAATTGCATTCCTATTGAGAATTCGTACCAATGTCTAATAGCAACAGTTAAAAAACTTTCATATCCCTTAATGTAAACACCTAAACACATTTCCCTCCTACTGGCAATATCTCAAGAGATAAAATTCTATTCATTTTTAATGATAATATTCTCCAAATCTTAAGTGTTCTTCATTCCCTTAAAAAAACACTATTAGAGAACTTGCTCTTAACCAAAGTTCTTTCTATGCAAATGGATATTATTTACAAGCTACACATACAGAAAACAATACGATTATCTTTAGAGTGGACCAAAAAAAAAATCCAAAAGTTATCCAAATAGTGTGAGTCTTTGTACATTTAAAACATTCTCCCTTTATGGATATCACTTGCTTTTAATTAATACCTAGAAGATTCAACTCTGATATATGGAACTAGCTAGACAATCTGAATTCAAATATTATCAAGCATCAACTCAGAGGTGCAAAAACAGAAGAAATCAAGTACCATCTAAAAACCAGTAACCAACATCAATAAGACTACACATAACCAGTTGAAGGCACGTAGAAGCATTTACTACTTTGTCACTGAAGCTTCTCCACTTAGTTCAGGGTTGGGAATACAATCACATCTGGCAACTGTAGATTCAGCTTCATTCACTGCTTCCTCACTCTCAGTCTCTTCTTTCTTCTCTGGTTCCTCTGAGATTGATGCTTTTTCAACATCCGGATTTATCTGCTCTGGAGTTAATATTTCTTCATCTACTTCCTCTGTACTATTTTCAAGAACATCTTGCTCTTTTAAAGGTTCTGAAAAGATAAAGATTTAAGACTTTAAGAATATCCAATTGTTTAAACTGTTAAATGAGGTGAACAAAATATACACACAAAGAGGCTAAAACAGAACGGTCTAGCAATGTCCTTAAAAATCTTTTAAAATAAGTACTTAACTCCCTATATCCCTACACCATTCAGAATATTACACAACTCCAAGACAGAAATGCAGTTAAGTCACTTGAATGTTACTATTTGAGAATCACAAGCAGAAAATAAAAGCAGAGAGGGCAAATGAAAATCTACAGACATTTGCAGACCAATTTTGCTCAAGGGCAACCAAGTGCTACTATGGAAAGCTTCCGGAGCCATCAATCAATTGTAATCCATGCTCATAAAATTTACCCAGAGGAAAACTGTAAGTTTTATACAACTCTTCTGTCACAGAACAATACTTAATAGGCAAAAGTTCTACAATTTGCTATAGCTTAACAAATCTTCTTAAGCAAACCAATAATGTCACACAGAGTTAAAAACCAGAAGCTCAGAATTTAGGATTCAACTCACCATTGTACATGTTTAAGTGAACACAGTCCTGGATAGATAATAATATTCTGTCTGACAAATTTTCTCAATACTGTACTGAAATAGGAGAGGTACCAAAGTTTAAGGTTTATTCTATTAAAATTTTGGTATGTTACTATTTTTCAGGAAGAGACACTTAACTACTAGCCAAAGCAACTAAATTAAAAAACTTGAGTGACCAAAATTTCCAGTAAATATTACATTTCAGATTTAGAACACACGAAAAGACAAAAAAACTACTGCAATGATGGGACTGACTGAAAGGAAGGGTATCGAGGGATCCCCTTGGCTATCATCTTAGAATTTTATCGATAAATCTGTTCTTTCATTAACAAAAAAATTTTTAACCAAATCAGCCCAGTGCCCATTGCACTGTCAGTTAAGTGTCTGTGTGCATTACTGTAATCCCAAATGGCGCCCATTCACATAATGGCTGCTCGACTTCTGATCCAGCTCCTTGCTAATACCTTGGGAAAGCAGCAGAGGATGGCCCAAGTCCGTGGGCCCCATGTTGGAAACTTGGAAAAAGCTCCTGGCATCAGACTGCCAAATTCCGGCTACTGTGGCCATTTGGGGAGTGAACCAACAAATGGAAGATCTCTCTCTTTCTCTCTCTCTATAACTCTGCCTTTGACATGAAAATAAATTTTAACAATCAAACAGCATATTTATGGCTTTTTTTTCCTTTCTGTATTGATTTACAGAAAAACCATTTTTTTAAAGATTTATTTATTTTATTGTAGTTAGATATACAGAGAGGAAGAGGAGAAAGAGAGGAAGATCTTCTGTCCAATGATTTCACTCCCCAATCAACCACAACTGCTGGAGCTGAGCCAATCCAAAGCAAGGAGCCTGTAGCCTCTTCCAGGTCTCCCACGCGGGTGCAGGGTACCAAGGCTTTGGGCTTCGACTGCTTTCCCAGGCCACAAGCAGGGAGCCGGATGGGAAGCGGGGATGCTGGGATTAGAACCAGAGCCCATATGGGATCCTGTTGTGCTCAAGCCGCTAGGCCACTACACCAGGCCCGAGAAACAATTTTTTTAAAAAGACTTATTTTTACTTGAAAATTAGAGCTACAGAGAGAAAGGGAGATACAAGAGAGTGAGAGGAGGGATCTTCCAGCCAATAGTTAATCCCCCAGATGGCCACAATAGCCAGAGCTGAGCTGGTCTGAAACTAGAAATTACTCATTTTCTTCTGGGTTTCCAATAGAGGCCCAAGGCCTTGGGCCATCCTCAATTGCTTCCCAAGGCCACTGGCAGGGAGCTGGAGTGGAAGTGGAGTAGCTGGGAATATGAACCAGCACCTATGTGGGTTGCAAGCTCTGTGATTAGATTACAGTGCCAGCCTCAGAAAAACAATTTACTAGCAATTACACTGTAAAAAGATGTTGATACCAGTCAGTTTAAAAGAGACAGGCTTGGGCCCAGCAGCGTGGCCTAGCGGCTAAAGTCCTTGTCTTGAATGCCCTGGGATCCCATATGGGCGCCGTTTCGTGCCCTGGCAGCTCCACTTCCCATCCAGTTCCCTGCTTGTGGCCTGGGAAAGCAGTCGACGGCCCAAAGCTTTGGGACCCTGCACCCGCGTGGGAGACCCGGAAGAGGTTCCTGGTTCCCGGCTTCGGATCAGCTCAGTACTGGCTGTTGTGGCTCACTTGGGGAGTGAAACATCGGACGGAAGATCTTCCTCTCTGTCTCTCCTCCCTGTATATCTGACTTTGTAATAAAATAAATAAATCTTTAAAAAATATATATATATATATATTTAAAAGAGACAGGCTTTTGATATAATTTTGTAAGAAGTAATTTAGGGACTGGCACCATGGCACAGCCAGTTAAGCCTCTGCCTGCAGTGACAGCATCCCTTATGGGAACCAATTAGAGCTCAAGTTGCCCCATTTCCAATGTAGTTCCCGCTAATGTACTAAAAAAGTAGTGGAGGATGCCCAAATGCTTGCATCCCTAAACCCACACAAATCAAAACAGAAGAAACTCCTGTCTCTTGAATTTGGACTGGCCCAGCTATGACAATTGTGGCCATTTGGGGAGTGAACCAGCTGACAGCAGATCTTTCTCTTTCTGTGTCTTCTCTTTTTGCAACTCTGTTTTTGAAGTAAAAGTAACATAGTTTTAAAAAGTAATTCGAATGAGATCTGAATAAACTAAGTGTAAAATTTCATAATTAAAGCACAGTACTCATAATGAGATTTACTCAACTGTTTCAAAAGTATTTACTTTGTTTCTATGGGAGAGTATTACTTGCCCATTCTAATAAGCACAGTGCATTTTTCTCCACTACACAACAGATGGGGAATAAATATCCAGAACTTAAGAACTTCAGATACTCAATATAGCAAAACAAACAACCCTGTGACGGAATCAGTGAAAGACATGAACAGACATTTTTCAAAAGAGCAAATTCAAATGGCTAACATGAAAAAATGCTAAGGCTCTCTAGACTTTAGGAAAATACAAATATAAACCACATTGAGGTTCCACCTAACTCCAACGAGATTGGCCTACAATGAGAAATCTAATAACAACACCTGCTGGGGATGTGGGGGAAAACACCCTACTCCACTGTTGGTGGAAGTGTAGACTAGTGCAGCCATTACGGAAGTCATTATGGAGAGTGCTTTACAACTGAGAATTCATTTATCATACCAACCACCCCTGGGAATGTATTTAATTGAAATAAAATATGTATATGGGAAAGCAACCTAAAATCCTGTATTTATAGCAGCACAACACACAATAGTGGACAAACAGAAACAATCCAGATGCCTGTCAACAGATGGTTGGGTAAAGAGATGGTGGTACATCTACTTTATGGACTACTACTCAGCCATAAAAAAATAAAGAAAACCTACCATTTGCAACAAAAATGGTTCCAAATGGAAACCATCATGCTTAGTGAAGTAAGCTAGTTCCAAAAGGACAAATATGGTCTCTCTGATATAAACAGACTTCAGGGTCTGGTGTGGTGGTCTAGCAGCTAAAGTCCTTGCCTTGAGTGCACTGGGATCCCATATGGACACCGGTTCTAATCCTGGCAGACCCGCTTCCCATCCAGCTCCTTGCTTGTGGCCTGGGAAAGCAGTCGAGGATGGCCTAAATCCTTGGCACCCTGCACCCACATGGGAGACCTGGAAGAAGCTCCTGGCTTCTGAATGGCTCAGCTCTGGCCATTGCAGTCATTTGGGGAGTGAATCATCGGACAGAAGATCTCTCCTCCTCTCTGTATATCTGACTTTCCAATAAAAATAAAGAATCTTTTTAAAAAAATAAAATAGACTTTTTTGTAAAGTATATAATAAATAGACAAGGGTAAACAAATACATACATATAGTCTCATAATGTATAGTGCAGACTAGCATAGCAGGATATAAGGATATGCTGCAGGACACATCTCTACTCCTCAATAAAAGTAGAACTTCCAATGGAACATTTAAATATAAAGTATGACACTCGATTTGCTGTCTTTGACTATACTTAACAAGTCATGAAACATTTAAATAGTAGAAAGTTAAAATTGTAACTGTTACTAAGGAACTATACTACTGTGATAATACAGGGGGAAACGGGGGGCAAACAAGGAGGGAGAAACTCGAGGTGGAGGGATAAATCCCTATACCTACAAAACTGTATCATGGAAAATAATAATTGATTGTACAGTTTTCCTCATAGTTTAAAATAGCTTGGTGGAATAAAAAACATTTCAGAAGATGTTAATATTTGGGCATAAAACACTAAAAGAGAAAGCAGTCTTTACATTAACACTAATTAAACTGCTACTTTTCCCTGCATGACCCAGTTTAAGAATATAACCTACAAAGAATGACCTAATTCCACCCATAAGAAAAATTTTAAATTAACTTTGGCAGAACACAATATCAAGAAAGCAACATATCCGTGTGATTAAAAAACAAAAATGGAATTTGCTTCTTTCCCCCTATGCTTTCCTAATATTCTTGAGAGAAAAACTTGTATCTTTTGTTTGGGTAAAGCTTAAACTCTGCTAGACAACTCGTAAAACTGAGTATAATTTTATAATGAATAGCACTGCCTCAGCTAAGCCACACACACGCAAAAACAGGCAAGAACTTCATCTTACCTTTAGGTTTTTAGCACAGCTCTTAAAAGAACAATTTGGAAGGAAATCATGGTCTAGCAGCAAAACAGCTTCTTTTTTTTTTTTTTTTTTTTTTTTTTGCTTTAATAACATTAAAATCGCACCCTTCTAGCCTGGTGCAGTAGCCTAGTGGCTAAAGCCCTCACCTTGAATGCACCAGGATCCCATATGGGCACGGGTTCTAATCCCAGGAACTCTACTTCCCACTCAGCTTCCTGCTTGTGGCCTGAGAAAGCCATCAAGGACAGCTCAAAGCCTTGGGTTCCTGAACCCGTGTGGGAGACCTGGAGGAAGTTCCTGGCTCCTGGCTTCGGATCAGCACAGCACCAGCCACTGCAGTCACTTGGGGAGTGAAATCATCGAACAGAAGATCTTCCTCTCTGTCTCTCCTCCTCTCTGTATATCTGACTTTTAAATGAAAATAAAATAAATCTTAAAAAAAATTGCACCCTGCTAACACATCAGCACTCACTTGTTGGGTAGATTATAAACTAACCCAAAGGAACTTTGTTAAATTGAAATTGACAGTCTGTCTTTGAACTTGAATGTTTTAAAAAAGGAAGTTTTTACAAGATTTTCATGCCTCAGGGGAAATGCCTAGTTACATTTAAGGAACAAAAGTATAGCTTTCATCCCAAATCAACATTTTGGACTCAACAAGTAAGAGTCAATTAAAATGCAACCCACGTATAAGAAAACAGCTAGTATTCAATACACAGAACACCATTTACCATTGTTGAACAAATGAATTAACCAAGGTATGAGTTTCATTATTAAGCAATGACCTAAAACTAAACTATTTTGTCAAAGTTTTTAAAAAAGGGACTCAGAAAGCCAACATTTCTGTGAAAAATAGACATGGAAAAACCTAGTATAGGGGCAAGTTGATATCTTCAGTAACCCACACATAATTAAACAAATGTATAAGCTTTTTGGCTCTGATACATACAACTAATTCAACCAAATTTAGACCATTAAATTGCTCAATTTCTTGGAGCATCAAATAAAAACACTAAAAATAGGAGTTTGCCTTTTTCATTGCAAGTTAATAAAACAGTATTTTCCATAAGGAAAGGGAGGGAAGAACAGAAGTCAAATTATCAAGATAAATTTCACCTTACATAAAGTTAACTAGTCTAGTATTGACTAGATTTCATTCAGTTGAATAAAAGCTGTTTACTATCAAAAAAATATGTAAGACATAGACAAGCACAACTGACAATGAAAACACAGTATTTTTAAAAAGCTAGTCATAAAGCTCTCTACTTGTACACATACAAAGCTAGTATTCTAATGATTATTATATCTAGCAAAAGGATGATATATATCCAGTCATTTAGAAATCGTGTATTTTTAAAGGCAAAACTGGTATTTTTTAAAAAAAACACTTCAATGTAACTCTACAGAGATCAAAATATTATTACAGTACTCATGGGATCATAACAGAAACTGAGGAATGTAAAAACTTTTTATTATATCTAGTATCCTCACAGATGTAAATAAATTTGGTAAATGTCTTGCATTTGTCTATTACCACAGTATCTGGGTTAACAGTTGTAGAAAGAAAAAAAAAACTTTGCAAAAACAAATGAGCAATTAGTGGGAGATATTTCTTCCAGGTTTCTTTGATGAAAATTTTCCAAGATTCCATAATGGTGTCCTAAAGAATGGTCCAGAAATTTTTAAATCCTTCTGCCTCATTCTAAAGGCAAACTTCTCCAATCTCAGAATACAGATAAAATTAAATTTCAAAATCTCATGTAAAAAATTGGAAAAAAAATTCTTCAATTAAATCTACATATTCATTCTTTGAAGTGGCTACTAATAATTGTTAGAAAAACAATTAAGATAGAAAAAGTTTCCTTTTGATTCCATCTGTGAATTCACTAATTTCTACATTTGCTGCTGCTGTTGAGGAACTGTCCAAATACATTTTAAAAGTAACAAAGTGTTCTCAGCTCTCAAAGTTCTATGTCATCAGAGAATTTAGAAATCAAAAATTGAAGTCCCTGACTATTAGCACAGAGTAGATGAGTGAGATAACATAGTTTACTATTTTAGACTGTTCCTTTTTTAGGTTTTGTTTTTGGGTGTTGTTGTTGTTGTTGTTAAACAGTGTTTCAATCAGGGTATACCACTGGCAATCGAAACAGTGTAGATTCATCGGTTCATCAGAAATATTTTCGGTAACTTGCTAAAGAAATCCAACTTGGAAGTGGTGACTGTATATACCACAGTATTGAGAAGTCTTGAAGGAAGGTCTGTCTTCTGCCAAGCTCAAGGAGAAAAGGTACTTGTGCAGCCTTGATGAATCCAACAAGAGGCGTGAGAGGCACTACTCTAGAAACTGTCTCAATCAAATGAAATTGTTGCTTCCATTTTTGAGCACTACAGTAATCACACCCTGTCTGTAATTTAGTCTTCACCTTTCGACATTACCTTATTAGGGTTGAGTTTGAGCCAGTTAGACTTCATTCCGGAGATTTCAGACAGAAAATGAGACATCGGGGATATAGCTCCTCCTAGATTAGATGAGAAGGAAAGGTATAGCTGGTGTTTGTTAACTATCCATCTTGACCTGAGCACAAGATAGAAAGCATGGGACTCATTACCAAGATTTTTTATTTTGCTGGCTGTTTTTTCCTTTCTTTTCTTTACTTGGTCCCAATTATTGACTTTCAAACATTTGTTTAGTTTTCCTAAGCAAGTTATTCATGGAAAGGACTTCAACTTTTCCTCTAGGCATCTTCAGTATGAAATTCTTTAGTTTTCCAGTTCCAAGAAGTTGCAAAGGCAAGGCAGATGATTTGTATATGACAGCATGCAGCTCAGAGCATGATTTAAGCAAAAGAAAAAAATTGACACTGTGTTTGGAGTTGACGTTGCTGAGCCGGAGAAGACGAATACATTGATTCGATGTTGGAAGTGGATATGACTCTGTCAGCGATCTGTGCTCAAACTTACTGTGGTATTTGTTAGTAAGCCAAAAAGCCAAGCCCAATTCAACATACATATTTAGGTTCAGTCTTCAAATAAACAAAAAAGGTATTCAAATTTCACAAAATAGATACTCAAATTTCTTACATCTTAAAACTTAATGCCTCATAATATTCCCAGATAATTTTGCAATATTCAACACTTTTTGAAAAATAAACCAAATACAAGTAAATGAAAATTTCTAGAAATTAAAGAGGAGGAATACTGACAAGTAAATAAATTATGTGAACTACAGATCCAATGTACATATTTTCTATATCAGGTATAGCACCAGAATTTTACGGCCCATGTGAAAATTTCAGTATTCTTTCTAACTCAGAGCTGATGAACAAAAAGCTGATCAAATACTAACAGCAGGTATACTTGACAATAGTTAGATCTTACATATTATCTTTCCACTTCTTAAGTAAAACTTCCTCAAGAAATTACAAAACAGAAGTGCATGATGAATTCTAACATTAAACAGAGTCTGATAAATTCTGTTTCTCTAAAATAAGACAGATTTTATATCAAAGGCAATGTCAATTTCATGGACATCTATGAACTGCTTCATGGAACATCAGTCATATTGATTACAGTCATACAAAAACTACAAGGAAGACTCTCAATTTCAAAGTTGCTTGCTTTCTGATGATTTCTACTGATTCAAGTAGTAGACAAGCCTATTTTATCTACAAATCTTACATCCTTTATCTTATGAATAGTAATCTACATGGTTCCAATAATCATCTTAACTCAGATAAATTGAAACAATGAGCCCATGAAATCAGAACTAGTCAAATCTTCAACAGCTATTAGGAGTGCTCGCTCTCACAGACATTTATCTGGCTAATGCAAGCAGCTGCTTGTCACAATAAAATCTGTATTTTAAAACAAGCACATCACGTGAATCACAAAAAGCCTATCAGAGCAATTGCCGACCCATGCAAATTGCAAAATGACAAATTCATTTTTATTAAAAATCATTATGCTTTTATTATTGTTAAAGAGCACACATTTTTTAACAGATAAAGCTATTTAACTGACAATATTTATACCTTCATTAAATTGGTTATCCGATGGAGGCAAACTTCCTGATGGCAAAGGATCAACTACACTTGGGTCTTCTACAGTCTGCTTCTTCTCAAAACTAAACTCTGGAAGCCTTGGAGCTTGGGGTCTAGTTTTTCTCGCAGGATTCAAGAAAAAACAGTAGGCACACCGAAAAGCTGCAGAAGATTTTTGAAAAATGAAACCACAAATCAAAGTTAAGTGCAAGGACTTAATAGGTAACTCAGAAAACTACTTTTCCAAACAAAGGACCCTTCAAGTTCTTTACTGCTCATGAAATTCACATTCTTTTAATAATATTATGGTAAGTGTTCAAACCCAAAATAACTCTAAAGCTCACTTGCTTATTACTAGTATTAAAACACTGACTTTAAATCAGAAAAGGTAGAAGTTACAGAGCAATATACTAGCAATAAAGTACTAACAACAACAAATTCACACTGTACAGAGTTTAAAAATGCTGATACAGACATATCACAGATCAACTAAATCAGACTCTGTAGGTGGGTCTTGGTCAAGTCTGTCAGGTGATTTTGACAAGCAATAAACTATGAAAACAACTAGATACGTATTGTACGAGGAAGAAATCTGCCTTCCTTCCCACTCAGAGTACCTGGCAGTGTACACAGACACAATATCCAACGTAAAATGCTATTACAATGGCATGTAATTAAATAGTCAAGGGTAATATATTTTAATTTAACTGCTCAACACTTCTTACCAATGTATTCAAATTCTTCTTTCAAAGCCATGCCATTATGAGAAAAACACTGTTGACATATAAGTGCATACCTACACAAAAAGAAAAAAGCAGATGAGTTACAATTGTAGGCAAACATCATGAGAGAGGCTACAGTTTAGTCTTTCTTGCTGAACTAAATTTTAACATGGCTAAATATGCCAAACATGTTAGACATTACTTAGTAAAACATTAACAATACTCTTTAAACAAAAGCCAAAATTAGCCAAAACCATTTCAAATATTGAAAAATGTAATTTTTGGGCTGGCGCTGTTGCAAATGGGTTAAGCTGACACCCATTAAGCTGCAAAATCAGCATCTTATATGGGCACCGGTTCCCCTTCCAGGCTGTGCAACTTCCCATTCAGCTCCCTGCTGGTACTCTTTGGCAAGCAATGGGAGAGGCAGACGGGGAAAAAGCTCCAGGCTCCTGGTTTTGGTCTAGCAGAGCACTAGCCTTTGCAACCATTCTGGGAAATGGAAGAGCAGATGGAAGGTGTCTCCCTCTGTCTCTGCCCCTCTCTCTGTGTAATTCTGACATTTAAATAAAGAAGTAAAATTTTTCTAGAAAAATTTTAATGTAACTTACAAAGTGAATTAAAAATAAGCTAAGCAAGGCCAGTGCAGTGGCATAGCACACTAATCCTCAACCTGTGGTGCTGGTATCTCATGTTTACATGGCTTCATTCCTAGCTGCTCCACTTCAGATTCAGCTCCTTGCTAATGGTCTGGGAAAGCAGCAGAGAATGGAACAAAGCCTTGGGCTCCTACTCCCCCAAAAGAGATCCATAGGAAGCTCATAGCTCCTGGCTTCTGATATGCCCAGCTCTGGCTGTGGCAGCTATTTGGGGAGTGAATCAGCAGATGGAAGATCTCTCTCTCCCTCTCTCTCTTGCCATCTATCTATCTCTCTATCTCTTCCCTTCTCACTCTGTAATTCTTTTAAAGATTTATTTATTTTTATTGGAAAGGCAGATTTACAGAGTAAAGGAGAGACAGAAAAATCCTCCATCTGCTGGTTTACTTCCTAAGTGGCCGTGGGAAGTGGAGCAGCTGAGACACAAACCAGACCCCACTAGAACCCCGGTGCATGCAAAGCGAGGACTTTAGTCACTATGCTCTTGTGCTGGGCCCTCTCTCCCTGTATTTAAAAAAAAAATAAAAGAAGTAATAACTAAGTAAGTGTTCCCTTAGTTAAGTTAGCAGAAACATTTAGTAACTGAACACTAAATTTTTATGTTTCCAAATGTGTATTTCTAGGAATGACAGCTCACAAATTAGTAATCAGATAAGACTAGAAAAGATAACAGCAAACATTTGACCTGGGGCTGAAGACACTAGTTGGGCACCTCTGGATCCCATATTTTAGACCACGTATGTTCAAGTCTCAGATCTACTTCCTATCCTAGTTTCCTATTAATGTGCATCCTGGAGGGCAGCTGGTAATGGTCCGAGTGGTTAGGTTTCTGCCTCCCACTCTGGAAGACAACTGGGGTTTTGGCCCCCAGCTTCTGCCAAGATTCTGGGTAGTGAATCAGAACAGAGGCACACTCTGCTTGCCTATCTGGGCATGTGCCTCTCCATCTGTCAAAACAAATACAAAAATCCCTTTTCTAAGTTGGTAAGGATGGAATCATCTTAGAGATTCATAATAAATATTAAAACCTCTGAAACACCCTGCAATTAAGAAATTTCATTTTGCTTAGTACAGTTCAAAGGTTAATTTGTATGTATGATTCCTACACCTTTCCCAGTTACACTTAAATATCTTATTCATTTTTTACTCATATACTTTCTTCTCTGTGCATATAACTCAACAAATATAATTTTATCTGTTTTGAATAAAATACAAATAAATTATAAACATTAAAACTGAATCCTTCGGTTACTGGCACAATGGCCTAATGCCTAAATCTTTGTCTTATAAACACAGGGATCCTTTAAGGGTCCCAGTTTGTGTCCTTGGCTGCTCCAATTCCAATCAAGCTCCCTGTTTGTGGCCTGGGAAAGCAGCAGAGGATGGCCTAAAGCCTTAGGACGGTGCACCGCAAGGGAGAACTAGAAGCAGCTCCTTGCTCCTGGCTTCAGATCAGCTCAGCTCCAGCCACTGCAGCGACGTGGAGAGTGAACTAGCGTATAGAGAATCTTTCTGTCTCTCCTGCTCTCTGTATATCCACCTTTCCAATAAAAATAAATAAATCTTTCCAAAAAAAAGTCTTGTCCTTTTCTGAAAAGGATCATGTTTACTATCAAGCATCTCCTTTAGTATCTATAAATCTTTTAAAAATCTATTCTATGACAATCGCACTACTCATATCATACTTACCTTCCTGGATCAAATAAGATAAAATTGGAAAAACAGTTTGAGAACTTTGAGTGTTAAATGCTGTACACTAATTTCATAACTATCAGGTGGTCATAACTACCACTGAGACAGTGTTGTGACACAGCACGTTAAGCTGCTAGCTATAGCAATGCTACCCCACAGCTGATCTCTAGCGTTCTGGTTGCTCTGCTAATGTACCTGGGAAAACAATACAAGATGAAACACGTGCTTGGGCCCCACCACCCACCCAGAGGGCTTAAATCAAGTTCCTGGATCCTGACTTAGACCTAGCCTGGCCTGGTCTGGCCAGTCCAGCCCAGCCCTGGCACAACAACCACTGAGACAATACGGGAAGTGAACAAACAGATGACAAGGCTCTATTTCTCCTTCTTTCTTGGTTATTCTGTCAAATAAATTTTAAAAATAAATAAAACACCATTTCTAAGAATTTATCAGGTTTTCACTATTTTTGTGCTCTCCCAGTTCAAGAGGTTCAATGCCCCTAAAAATGCTCATAATGTAGAGTTAATCTTATTTTTTCAAAATGGCTCTTATCTAGGCTACTTTGTCCAAACTACTAAAAACCAATTTAATATATTTTCTTTTGCAGGGCTATAAAATAGTATGTTCTAAAAGTTAGGCAGTAAGAGCCACAACCATCCAGTGTATCTATATATACAATTTGATAAAAACCTTTTTCATTTCCATTTCTCTGTCATACATTTCTATTTATCTAAGCAAACATTACCTGTTCTGTGGACCATCACCAACTAAATATTCAACAATTCTATCCAAAGCACCCCGTTCTCGGGGAAGAATGGGCCTTGCTAAAGGTGGACCTGGAGGATGGAGACCTGTTAAAATAAATAATATACATAAAACTTCACTCATTTACAAAGACATCAATGTTTGATAGCACTTTGAAAGATTTTTAACCAGAAAAATATTCATTTCTATAAATCTCTGTACAAAGTTCACATTTTTATTAAAACTACTGAGCTACACAAGATATATTAAGCCACCTATATAATCTATTAGGATATGAAGTTATGTTAGGTTCTATTCAAGTTAATTTTTAAAATATCTTAACTCTTAAAGGTGTTTATAATGATAAAGAAATTTCATCTTGGATTATAACAGAATAATGGGTCAGATTTGCCTTCCTATCTGAAACAACTAAACAAATGTACAAAATGTATGAAATAACAGTTTTAAAGACTGGATTTCAAGCAATGTAAGTTAATGTTCACCTATAGACTTAAAACAAAAAAACATATTACAATTACCCAGGGCTTATTACCTGAGTTTCCAGGTATTAAGGCTAAAAAGAAAGCAGTTTAAACACAGCTGTCTCCCAGAGACAGCTCAAACCACAGGGAGGTCAAAGTGACCCAAGTTCATAGGGAAAAACACCAAAGAGGAAAGAAGATCCAAAGAAGGAACACCGAAGAATGAAGATGAAAGTACTGGGTAGTGCCTGCGACAAAATTACCTGAAAATAAAGAACTATCCAGAAAGATGAAAGGAAACAGTGCTCACAAAAGGTCAGTAACACTGCCTGTACCCACCAGCAAGACAGGAAAATCTCCTGACACACAATTCATTGTGTAAAATACCCCGAAGAGTTTTGTACAGAAACTCCCAAAATCAGTATACACCCAGGTGAAGTTAATAACTTAGAGTATCAATTCAAAAACTAGAAAACACATGAATAAGCAGGAAAATATCATCTAAAATGAGGAATTACAAATTAAAAATCACACCAGAAATGACACAGATGGTTGAATTAGCAGATATGAATATAAGAGCACTTATCATGACTACAGAATCTAAAGAATCAAAAGGTAAGAGTAAGAATGCTAAGTACAAATACAAAAAAAACACTTTTTTAAACACTTAAGTTGAATTTCTGTGGATGAAAACTTTCTGCATAAAAATTCCACAGATGCAATAAACAGAAATTCAGAAACTGTAGGGAAAATAGATTGGTGAATAAGAAGAAAGATTAAAAATTTTTAAGTGAACAAAGCCTCAACAAACTTTAGAGCAACCATAAGTAATCTAACATCTGTATAACTGAAGTTCATGAAGAAGAGAGCAAGAAAAACATTTGGAGAAATAATGCCAGGGCAAGCATTTGTTAGAGCAGGAAAACCACTATTTCAAATGCTCACGTTCAACTAGGAGTACCTGGGGGTAAAAACCTCTTATCCCAAACCCAACTTCCTGCTGAGACACACCCTGGGAGGGAACATGAGTTCAGTCCCTGTCATTCAAGTTGGAGGACTGTACTGAGCTCCCCAGCTGTTGTGGGCATCTGAAGAATGAATCGGCAGCTGGAGCTCTCACTGTTTCTCCCTCTCCCTCTCTTTTTTTCTCAAAAAATTCTGGGTTTTGAAAAAAAAAATAAATGTCAACCCAGAATACTTCACCTAGTAGCTCCATCTGGCTTCACATCAGCTCAGCCCCAGCCACTGCAGTCACCTGGGGAGGGAACTAGCAGATGGAAGATATTTTCTCTGGCTCTCTTTCTCTTTCTAAAATCTTTCTAATAAAAAAAAAATTTTTTTAAAAAGAAATAAATAAAAATAAAATAATAGTAACCATGCACATAAAATAGATTTTAAGTTAAAAAATGTAAAAACAAAGAGTGTCAACATATAATTATCAAAAGATTAAGTATTCAATAAGGAAATACAAAAGTAGTAAATGCATATGTTCCCATCTTTGAGTACACAATAGTGCAAAGATTATTAGACCTAAAGAGAGAAATCAGTGACAAATCTTAAATTTTAAAATTAAATTTTAAAAAAACCCGAGTAAAATAAAGATAATAAAACACTGAAAACTACACAAACACATGAAAGCTGAATAACATGTTCCTGAATAATGTCTCACTAAAAAAAAAGTTAAACAAAAAATTCTAATGTTTCTTGAGGGACAGTATTTCTCCTATCAGTAAAGGCACCTTTATCCCGCATAAGTCTGGATCCAGCTCTTGACCCAGGTTACCTGCCAGTGTAGACCCTGATAGGCAGCAATGACCTCTCCAGGAATTGGGTTATAGAAACCTAGATTAACTCTGCAACTCTGTTTCAGCCCTGGTGTAGCCCCAACCTTTGTGGGTGCTGAAGAAGTGAAATAGCAGGTGGGATCTCTGTATTTGTTTTTCTCCCTTTGGCCCGCTCACACAGACATACATAAATACATAAAAATTAAAATAAACATCAAAAAATCCTTAAAATCAATGAAAATGGAAATACCACATACCAAACCCTATGGGTTACATTAAAAGCAATACAAAGAGGGAAGTTTATAATAGTAAATGCCTGCCAAGCTGAGTCAGAACAACCACTGACATGTGTGCGATCTAAGGAAACAGGCCCGGTTGGGGGGCTAAGGGGACACCCTAGCTGGGTGAAGGTTCCCACCAAGGGGCGCACGAGCTGGAATGGGGCTGTGTTCTGGTCAGGATACAGTTGTAGTCTCCCTTGGAGCTAGTGAGGACTGGGACAAGATGCATCAGGCCAGGCCAGACTGCAATCACCAGATCTGGAGGACCAGGGTAGATGTGGGACGGACCAGGCTAGGTCTCAACCTCAACTGAGCCATGTATAAGCTATATGTGGGTATGGACGAGCCGTGGCTGGGCTGAAACATCCAACAGCAAGAACCAGAATGGGTTGAAGGCCAGTTAGGAAAAGCCACTGTTCCTGCTAGGACAGGAGGTCAACTGAGTAGTGCTGGCTCATGGACCCCCTGGTATGCACAAAATCTGGCATTGGGAGGGGTTCTGATGGAGGAGCCTGGGCAACTCCTCTGGAGGACACAGACCCTGCAGGTAAGCACAAGAAGCATGGAAGGAAACAGCCAAGAGGTCATGGAAAGTGTACCGCTGGCATACATTTGGCATGGGTCAGACCAGGCTGAATCAGTTCACATCATCCACTGGCAAATCTGAACACTGGAACAGAGTGTGGGTCGAGCCAGGTTTGGTTGCAACAAAAGCAGTTCACAACACGGAATGCCAAGGTGAGGTTGCCTGTACTGGATGTGACCGCAGCACCCAACCAGCACACGTGAGAACCAGGAAGGGAGGGGCAGAGCTGGCAGGGGAATAAGGGGTGGTTCCCTTGCTGGACAGCTACTCCCACTGGAGAGTGTGAGCTGGGATGGGGACAGACTAGACTAGGCAGGGCTTCGGCACCTGTGCACCTCATGGGGACCAGATCAGGGAAAAACCAGGCTGGGCTGATTATTCATACTGGTGTAAGCATAAATTAGAGTGGGTGAGGGTTGTTGGGGCTTAGCTGCAGCATCAGCTGGCGGAAGCTGGCACTGGGGCTGGTTCTGTCAAGTTAAACCACAGAACCTCCTGGAGAGTGCATAATACGGGAGTGGGAGTGGCCTGGGAGGGAAATAGTCGGCTCCTCCCTCTTGGGTTACCACCCCCCAAGGGAGGGCATGAAAACTAGGACAGGGGCTGGGGTGGCTAGACAGAGACACCCAACAACATCCGTGAAGGCTGAATAGTTGAGCTGGTTAGATGGAACAAGGTTTTAATACCCATTGACATGTACGAGAGCCAAATGGGATGTGGGACAAACTAGACTAGTCTGCAACACATACTGGCAAACCAGGGTAGGGGCGGGCCTGGTGGGGGTAATTGTGGGTCGCTCCGGCTGGGCTGCAGGTCCCACTGGTTTATGTGAGGGCTGAGTATGTGCTGGGCAGAACCAGGCTGGACTGCAAACACCCATTGGTTCCAGTGGAAGACAGGGATGGAAACAGAACCGACTCAGCAATTGCAACCACCAGCTGATTGGGGTGATGGACTGTGCCGGGCCCTGTGCTTGCTAGTACATACGAGAATCTGGTCTGGGAACACCTCACACAAAGTTTCTTTGGGGATCTCCCCAATGGAATGGTTGGACTCAGAACGCTAACTGTCAAATGACAGAGGACAGAACAAGTCAATCAACCACCTCAGCTATATGTTGGCAATGAAAATACTGGGCAAACGGAGACTATATGATGGACTATGTCAATCGGTGGATTCTCCAACAACCGCATCGTGCTTGGAGTGGTGAGAGTGGCAGCAATTCATAACTGTTGAACTATCAAAACCACTTGAGCAAGACCCTCAGAGCATGCCCCACATCTGGGACCTGGGGTGGTTGGGAGACTGGGTGGGGCTTCTCCCTTAAAATCTCCTTTTACATCAGATATATTAAGGAAACAATAAAAAGAAAAATAACAAGTGTCGGAAAAAAAATAGTAAATGCCTGCATCAAAAAGTATAGATATCAGAGCTAACATGGTAGGTAAAGCAAACATCATCCAAGACACCAGAGTTCAAAGGAGCACAGGTTTGTGTCCTGGCTGATCCAATTCCAATCTAGCTCCCTGCTAATGGCCTGGTAAAGCAGTGGAAGATGACCCATGTGTTTAGGTTCCTGCCACTCATGTTGAAAACTTGGATGAAGCGCCTGGCTCCAGGTTTTGGTCTGTCTCAGCCCTAGCTGCTGTGCCCATCTAGGGACCAGCAGTTGGAAGACCATCCTGTCTCTAACACCTTCAAGTAAAAAAATTTTCAAAAAATATATCAAATAAACAATATGACACCACATTTTGAAGACCTGGAAAATATAAGAACAAATTTAAAGCCAACAGAAGGAAAGAAAAAAGATCAGGGCAGAAACTAAAGAAACAATATAAAGGACATTTAAAATGAAGAATTGATTCTTCAAAAAGATAAACAAAATGAACAATATTTTAGCTAGACTTAACAGCAGTTGCCACAACTTATTCCACAAAAACACAAAGAATTATTGCAGACTACTATGAAAACCATATCCCAACAAACTGAAAATCCAAGAAAAATTGAATAAATTTTTGGACACAAAATCTACCAAATATGAACCATGAGACATAGAAACTCTGAACAGACCAACAATGAATATGGAGATTGATTTAATGACTGAAAGTCTCCCAAACCAAAAAAACCCAGGGGATTTAGCAACTTCACTACTGAGTTCACCAAGATTCTATGGAAGAACTAACACCAATTCTCTTCAAAAACTTGAAGGGGGAAATCATTTTACAGGGCTACATTACCTTAATCCCAAGCCAGATAAGGACACAACAACAACAACAACAACAACAAAAACTATATATCAACATCCCTGATGAACACAGATGCAAAATTTCTCAACAAAATACCAGTAAATCAAATACAATAAAACATCCAAAAAATCATTTATCATAATCAAGAGGCATTTATCCTACAGGTTGTAGAGAAGGGGCTTAACATCCACAAATCACAAGAGACCAAGCCAACAGAACAAAGAATAAAATCAAAGAGTATCTCAAAAGACACATAAGAAGCATTCAATTAAGTTCAAGATCCATCTGTGATTAGAACCTGAACACATCAGATATAGAAGCAACACAACTAAACATACAGGCTATATATGACTAAACCATAGCCAACATCATATCAATGAGGAAAAGTTGAAAGCATTTCCTCTAAGACCAAGCTCCAAACAAAAATACACAGTTTCAGAATTTTTACTCAATACATACACAGCAATTTTAGTCAGAACAATTAAGCAAGACAAATAAATTAAAGGCATAGTAATAGAAAATGAGGAAGCAAGTTACTCCTATATATAGGTGACATAATTCTATACAGAAACCAAAAGACACTATCAATAAACTGCTAGAAATAATAAATGAACTCAGCAAATTTGCAGGCTCCACAATTAACACACTAAAATCAACAGCATTTTTATACACCTGTACCAAACTTGTCAAGAAACAATGGGGCAGGTGTTTGGTGCAGTGGTTGGGATACTGCTTATGACACCCACATTCCATATGAAAAATCCTGGCTTCCACTCCCACTACCAGCCTTCTGCTGATATGTACCCAGGAAGGCAGCATGTGATGGGTCAAGTTCTTGAGTTCCCACCATCAATGTGAGAGACCCAGATTGAATTCTTGGCTCCTACTCCAGCCTGGCCTCGCCTTGGTTGTTGCATGTATTTGAGAGGCAAACTAGTAAATGGACCTCTGTTTCTCTGCCACTTGAATAAGTGGTAAAACTTAGAAGCAATTTCATTCTTCACAGTTACAAAAACATGTAATAAAACACCTTTGATCAATCTAACCAAGCATAAAGAACACCTCTACAATGAAACTTACAAAACACTACTTAAAGAAATGGAAAAAATATAAAGAGTTGGAAACATCTTCCACGTACATAGCTTAGAATTTCACTTAAATGTCTACACATTTAAATTCTACATACAGCAATTCACACATTTGATGCAATCCTCATCACAATCATAGCACTAAAAAAGAAAAAAAAACCAACTACTTAGGAAAGCACAAATTAAATAGTCAAACCAATTTTAAGCAAAAAGAACAAAGTTGGAGGCATCACAATACCAGATTTCAAGACTTACTAGAGCTATCTCAAGCAAAAGGACATGAAACAGGCATAAAGATAAACACACAATGGAGTATAAAGTTTCAGAAATAAATTCACACATCTATAATCAAATGATCTTTAATAAAGGCATAAAAACATATCCTGAAGGAAGGACAACCCTCTAATAAATGGTTCTGAGAAAACTAGACATACATACATAGATGACTTATATAACTCCCTCACTCCCAAACCACACTATATAAAACTCAACTCAAAATGGATCAAAGATCTAAATATAAGGCGTGAAATTACTAAACTACTAGAAGAAAACAAGATATTGGCATAGGCAATGACTTTTTGCATAAGACCCCTAAGGCACAGGTGACCAAAGCAAAAATAGACAAATGAAATTATAATAAACTAACAATTGTTTTGAACAGCAAAGCAATCAAGAGTGAAGAGGCAACCAATAAAATGGCCAAAAATATTCACAAAATATTCATCTGAAAGAAGATTAATACCTAGAACACATAAGGATCTTAAATACATATATACACAAGGCCCGGCGGTGTGGCCTAGCGGCTAAAAGTCCTCGCCTTGAACACACCGGGATCCCATATTGGTGCCGGTTCTAATCCCGGCAGCTCCACTTCCCATCCAGCTCCCTGCTTGTGGCCTGGGAAAGCAGTTGAGGATGGCCCAAGGCCTTGAGACCCTGCACCCGCGTGGCAGTCCCAGAAGAGGTTCCAGGTTCCTGGCTTCGGATCGGCACAGCACTGGCTGTTGTGGCTCACTTGGGGAGTGGATCATCGGACAGAAGATCTTCCTCTCTGTCTCTCCTCTCTGTATATCTGACTTTGTAATAAAAATAAATATAAAAAAATACATATATACACACAAGACAAAGAAACAATTTGGTTAAAAAGAATTGACGCTAGATCTGAAAAAGCAGTTCTCAAAACAAGAAATGCAAAGGGCTAATATATACATTTTTAAAAAGTTGTGCATCACTATCAGAAAAATGTAAATCAAAACCATAAGGTACCCACTTTGCTTCAATTTGAATGGTTATTACCCAATAACAATAATAAATGATGATGAAAATGTGAAAAAAAGGAAGCCCTCATGTATTTTTGCTGGGAATGCAAAATAGTACAATTATGGAAGAACATAGCAATTCTCAAAAAAATAGAAAGACCTACCATTTAACCAAGCTATCCCATTTCTTAGTATATCTCCAAAGGAACTGAAATCAGCAAATTAAAGAGATAACTGCACTCGCATGTTCACTGCAGCATTATTCACGATAGCCGAGATATGGAATCAACCTAAATGTCCATCAATAGATGAACAGATAAAAGAAAATGTGGAATAGAGCATTATTCAGCCATAAAAAAAGAATGAAATCCTGGTATTTACCACTAAATAGATGGGACTGCAGATCATTACGTTAGATGACACACAAAGAGAAATACATTGTGTTCTCCTCCTAGGTGAAAAATAGTTGATTTGAACTTAGAATAGTGATTATTACAGGCTAGGAAAGGCAAGACAGAGGCAGTCAGAGAAAGATCAGACAACAGATACACCAAAACACAGTCAGGCAGAGGTTAGCACAGTAACACAGCACAAGGAAGCAACTGCAGTTCTCAACAGTATATTATATTGCAGCAGAGAAGTTGGGTGGCTCTAGACACAAGGAAAAAATAAGGAAGTGGATAAGATGGTTGCCTGGCTTGATTGCTTCAGGCTGTGTGTGTGTGTCTGTGTGTGTACATAACGATGACACCATACTCTAATAAAAAGTGCAACTACTGGGTGTCAATCAAAATTTGAAAAATTTAGAACCCACAGATCTGAGTATCAGAAATTCCAAAGCACACAGTTTAGAACCAAGACAGAAGGTGATTAAGAGTCTAAAATCAATGAATGATAAAGACAAAATTTTCAAGTAGCCAGAAAAGACACATTATAAACAGAGAAATAAAGAATGACAGATTTTTCATCTAGAAAGATTTATGCCAGAAGACAGTAAAACAATATTCTTAAAGCTCTGAAAAATCAACTATAAACACCTTTTTAAAATTTTTTTTATTTGAAAGGCAGAATTACAGCGAGAGAAGGAGAGATATAAAGACAGAACTTAGATTACTTCCCAAATAGCCATAATGGCAAAGGCTGGGATGGTGTGAAGCCAGGAGCTTCTTCTGGGTCTCCCACATGAGTGCAGGTACCAAGGACATGGGCCATCCTCCATCCCCAGGTCATTAGCAGAAAGCTGGAAAAGCAGTGAATCAGCCAAGACACACCTATGCCACTCTGTGGTCTCATGTTGTGGCTTTAACTATTACATTAAGCCTCTACATTTTGCATCCATATCTTATATTGGTATTGATTCAAGTCTCAGCTGCTCTGCTTCCAATGCAGCTTTCCACTAATGGCTTAGGAAAGTAGTGGACAATGGCCCTAAGACCTTGGGTCCCTGTACCCACTTGGAAGACCTAGAAGAAGCTCCTGACTTTGGATCAGTCCAGATGGAAGAGCTCTCTTCTCTCTATAAATCTGCCTTCCCAATAAAAATAAATAAGTCTTTCAAAAAAAAAAAAGAAAAAGCGTATGTTTTACCAAAGACGGGATTTTATGTGCTTTCTGCTTCCACCTTAAAACAAGCCAGAAAAAAAGCAAAAGAAATCTAAAATACAAATTACATTAAAGTGTAGAAATGGGTGTTTGGTCTAGCATTCAAGACACCAATTAATAATGCCTATGTCCCAAATCAGAGTGCCTGAGTTTGATTCCGTGCTCCCAATTCTTTCCTGAATACCACCTCCTATTGATGCAAATTCTAGAAGGCAGTGGTGAAGGCTAAGCCATTAGATGTTATCAATAACTTAGGAGACCTGGATTAAGCCGGGGATGAGGGTTAGCCACCAAATGGAGTGTGTGCATGCTTTCTTTGTCTCTCTGCTTCTAGAAGTGAGGAAAAAATATGTAACATGGTAAAATCTATAAAGATGTTACATAACAAGGGAATACATTAGCTTTTTGCCAGGTAAGTGCCACAGTAAGATATATATAAAGTCTTAGACTACCAAATTATAAAAATTCACTCAAGAACAGAGATAATGATTTAATTCACTATAATTCTGCTCAGAGAAAGTTTTCATTTACATTTTTGTGTGACATTATCCTATGGGACTTCTTTGTTTATGATTTATTTTTTATTTTTATTAGAAAGATAGATCATATTTTATGAAGAGGAGAGTCAGAGAGAAAGATCTTCCATTTGTTGATTCACTCCCCAAGTGGCCACAATGGCCAGAGCTGAGCTGATCCAAAGCCAGGAGCCAGGAACTTCTCCCAAGGTTTTTTGGCCATCCTTGACTGCTTTCCCAGGCCAGAAGCAGGGAGCTGGATGGGAAGTGGAGCAGTCGGGACATGAAAGGCCACCCATTTGGGATCCCAGCACATGCAAGGTGAGGATTTAGCCAACGAGTCATCATGCTGGATCCCTTTTAGGAGGAAATACTAATACTATGAGAACTACACTAATCTCATATCAAAATACAAAACAACAGGGGCAGGGGCAGTAGCATACATAATACTTCACCTATGGTGCTGGCATTCCATATAGGTGCTGGTTCTAGTTCTGACTGCTTCACTTCCAATTCAGCTATTGGCCGAGGAAAGCAGCAGTTGATGGGCCAAGGCCTTGAACCACTGCACCCAAGTATGAAGGTCTAGAATAAGCTCCTGGCCCCCAGCATATGACCAGCCAATTTCTGCCAACGGCACCCATTTGGGGAGTAATCCACTGGGTGGGAGATCTGTCTTCCCCCACTCCTCTCTCTGTATCTCTTTTAAATAAAAACTACACAAACTTTAACAAAAAAAGAAAAAAGAAAAAGAAGAGTAATACAGAGTAATATAGTATTTCTAGTGAATAATTATATAAATATTTTTAACAAAATGTTACCAAACTGAACCTAAATATACTTAATTGTTTATATACTTACACACATATATAATTTTATATACACATATGTGTGTATATAAAAATATATATACAGAGAGAGAAAGGTTACATATCATGACCAGGTGATATTTATTCTAAGAAAAAAAGATGGCCTAACATTTACTCAATGTAATTCACTATGCAAACATTAAAACAAAATGCACATTTCAATGCAAACATCAACAGATGCGTCTATCATCTACTGATAAAAACCTTCAGTTAACAGGAACAGGACACTCCTCCTTCAACCTGATAAAGGTATTCATTTTTAAAACAGCCAAAATATCTCCAGCATTGTTTTGAATGATAAAGAAGTTATTTACTAAAATCAACAAGATGTCCGCTACCTTCACACAGGTTCTAACCAGTATAGCAAGAATAACAAAAATGAGCAAAAGGCAATCAGATTGGAAAGTGAAAAGTAAATTTTTTTCCCCACAGACATTGTAATCATCTAAGTACAAAATGCCAGGTAAAACCCATAAAGTCATTTAAGAAACTCACAGGATAACTCACAAAATATAATTATGTTTATATACTTGTGTGTATATATACACATGGCAATAAAAATATTAATAAAACTATCATGTGTAAAACTATGAAAATGTGAAATAGAAGTAAATTTGATCCAAAAATGTGTAAAATCTATATGCTAAATACTACAAAACATCACTTAGAGAATTTAAGAATTAAATAAATTCAGAGACAAGCTATGTTAATGCAATAAATCAGGCAATATCAGGAGAAACTACTAGAAGAAGAAAAGCAAAATTTAGATAATGATTTATATTAACATATAAAAATAACAAAAATAACTGCACAAGCTGTTTATGTTGTAAATATATGACCTCTCAAAATCGAAAGAAAACTGGGTGATATATGGAATTGAGAAACATTACAGCAGAAAACACTGAAAGCCAAGTAAGAAAATAAGTAACATGTTATGTTTGACTTTACAAAACAAGACAAAGTGAAACTCAGAATAATCTGGGTAGCAATGGAGATTTGCACAGAGACCACAGAAAGATTTGAAATAAAATGGAACCATGCTGGAATGTCACAATACAAACATGTAAGGTTTCTAAAATAGCTGTGAGCGAAACTTTAAAGCATTCTAAGACTGGATTTACCATAACAATATTATATCGATGTTTTAAAAAAATAAGTAGAAGATTTTCGATGGAAATAATCAGAAACCCAAAAGTTCCTACCAACTAAAGGGTAATGGATATCAAAACTATATGTATGAATAGGGCCTGGCCCGATAGCATAGTGGCTAAAGTCCTCGCCTTGAACGCATCAGGATCCCATATGGGCACCAGTTCTAATCCCAGCAGCCCCACTTTCCATCCAGCTCCCTGCTTGTGGCCTGGGAAAGCAGTCAAGAAGAGCCCAAAGGCTTGGGACCCTGCACCTGCGTGGGAGAAGCTCCTGGCTCCTGGCTTCATATTGGCTCAGCTCTGGCTGTTGTGGCCGCTTGGGGAATGAACCATCAGACAGAAGATCTTCCTCTCTATCTCTCCTCCTCTCTGTAGATCTGCCTTTCCAATAAAAAATAAAGAAATGTTTTAAAACTATATATACCTATGAGTAAATGAAATTTGGGTTCTTATAAAAGTTCTTAGTATTAGAAATCAAGCTTTTTTTTTTTAAATGACAGGCCAGGTAATTGACCAACAGACCAGCTGACCAACCAGACCAACCAGACAACCAGTTGGCTAAGACCAACACCCCTTACTGGAGTATAGCCCTGAACAGCACATTCAGTTTTTTTGTTTGTTTTTTGTTTTTTAGTTAGATATTCAGAGAGAGGGAGAGACAGAGAGGAAGATCTTCCATCCATTGATTCACTCCCCAAGCAGCTGAGATGGCCAGAAATGTATCAATCAGTAGCCAGGAGCCAGGAACAAGAGCACCTTCCAGGTCCCCCATGTGGGTGCAGGGCCCCAAGGTTTTAGGCCATGCTCCACTGCTCTCCCAGGCCACAAGCAGGGAGCTGGATGGGAACCGGGGCCTCTGAGATTAGAACCAGCGCCTACCTGGGATCTTGGTGCACGCAACGCAAGGACATTAGCTACTAGACTACTGTGCCAGGCCCAAATATGAAGCACATTTTTAACACAGCAGACAAATCATTATTCACTTGTACTAACATTCAATTATCATTGAAAAACAAACCAGGGAGCCAGCACTGTGGTGCAGCAAGTAAAGCCAACACCTGAGGTCAAGTCCTTGCTGCTCTCTGACGCAGTTCCCTTCCCTGCTCATGGCCTGAGAACAGCAGCAGAAACGCTCAAGCAGCTGGGCCCCTGCTTCCACATGGGTGACCCAGCAGAGGGTCCTAGCACCTGGCCTCAGCCTGGCTCAGCCCTGAGCATTTGGGCCAACTGGGGAGCAAGCCAGCAGCAGATGAAGGATTCTGTAGCTCTGACTTCCAAATGAATAAATACATAAGTCTTAAAACAAGCAATAAAAACTTGTATGCAGATACTGTCATGGCCTATTATCAAATTTTCAACTTGAATGAACACACCAAATTAAATTTTGAAAGCATTTAAGCTAACCTAACTTTCAATGAAGTATTTCACTTCAACATGTCTCAAATGAGTTTATATACAAAGAAATCCAAATATATAAAACAAAAGAATTCAGAAAAACATCCTAAATCCTTGTCTTCCTAAATAAATGTCTTCACACTCATGCTGTTATGGACAACATACAAACATCAAAAGTAATCATTGTAGAAAAACTGGTCATCTTTACACAGCTTGGCAAACTATCAAGTACCTGCTGGTTATTAATTTTCAAACATATGGGAGCCCTGTGGTAATACATAGTAAATTGAATCTTTTACACAAATATGGAGTAATGAAAAATGAATTATTAATATTCTCTGTAATAAATCATTTAACTCATTCACTTTTGGGTAATTTAAATAGTCTTTCACACAGAAATTAGTTAAAAACATCAATATAACATGTTATATAATCATATAACCAAATCCATTATTCTTCCTTTAGTTCTACCATTATATACATACAGTTCTCACTAATGTTTAAGGGTATTTATAAAAATCTTTGGTAAAATAGAACTAAAAATGTGAGTTTACTGTGTTGAAAAACTTTTTCACAATACATGAAAAATGCACATTATTAAAAGAGCTTGAATTTCAAAACTAAGCATCAAAACAAACTCATACTTTTAACTCTACTTTCCATAAACATTCTGAAAGAGATCTTGTATACATGTTGTTAAGCTTTTATTTCCTAAAAAATTGTTACAATTTCATTAAACCAGAAGAACTGAAATTGGCAAATCATGAATATCCCAGATTAACTAGGAAACACCTGAAAGATGAATACTTTTCAATCAGTTTAACTGTTTTCAATTTTATAAAATACTTGGGTGCATTATAATGATGGCTTCATACATTAAATTTATTTTTAAATAACTATTTTAAAACAATCAGGTTTATATATATTTCATTTGTAGTCAGTCTTATTTATAAAATTTCTAGTCTTGTAAACTTCTATGTTGTATTTTTAAAGAAAAACAGGTTAAAAACGATTCATTTTTATTAATGACATCATTAATAAATTATAATAAATAATATTTCATTTCTATTACATAAAGCTGTTTACTCAATATCAATTTCTGCCTAGTATCAAAATCATTGTAAATTATGTTAATAACTAACTCTGAAATGCTAAACTATTCTAAATTAGCATTAAGAATCCTAAAATAATTTACATATTCAACAAACTGACATGAAAATCTATAAAAACCAATGCTAAAGCAGCAAGCCTCTATGCCCCAATCACACTCCGAAACCAAAACACAGGTTATTATATTACACTCCAGATCTCTTATCTAGAGATCGACTTCACTGAAAACAAAAAGGTAAGAAATAAGTAGTAAAGGCAATATGCAATTTAATGAAACTTTATGAAGTAACAGAAAATACTACAGTTCTATAACTTTAAAAAAAAAATCTACCTGCACCACAAGCTAGGAAATATTCTTCCTGAAATGTCAATTGCCATGTTTAAAAAATAATGTGCATGGTTTAGCAAAAAAAAACATGAAAACAGTCCAAAAGTGTTCTCTCATATCTTAAATAAATCTTGAGCCATTCTAAAGTTGAATATAAAAAGATATGTTATATTGTTGACTACAAATACTCAAAGTTTTACTGCCATTTAAACAAAGAAGTCATTACAGTTAAATGAGCTCAAGAAATAGATTTCAGCATCACAAGGTGCCAGCTGTAAAGAGTTATGGCTAATTGAATATGGAACTCCTGCTTAATCAGATAACTGCTCTGCTATTTCCAAATGAAATGTCATTTCCACACTGTCTGAAATGGCCTATTTTATTGGTAACCAGAGTAAACAATATAAACTGTAAATAACATTAAGTGCTCTGTTTACCCATTCCAGGCACAGAAGTAGCAGGGGATCCAAGGCGTCTTGGTAACATATTTGATGGTACGGCTGAAGTAACAGTTCTTTCTGGGGGTCCACCAGGGGCTGAAGTATCCTTTGGTGGTCCAGGAGATACTGGAACTTGAGGAGTAGGGCCCTGGTTAGAGGCTGGGGGTGCTGGCGACACACTTCTTTGAGCTGCAGTTCGCTGACGAATCTCTGATAAGAGTTGAATATATGCTGTATTTAATATCCAATATAGGGTATCAGTAATACCACAAATGATGTGAACACTTAGCAAAAATTTTGTTGCACTGAAAGGTATTGTAATGTATTTAACTGCATATAATGAGAAATTCATAAAACATAACAATGAAAACAGTTCCCCATTTCTGTACCTACTAGAATCCAACTGCAGGTGTTCATACAAATCTACTTGCTGATATGATTTTAAAAATAAACTGAAGAAATCACTTAATTGTATCTCTTTTATAATAAACCTTTTCAATTATAATAAAGAAAAAGTTAATTAAAATTAGTGAAAACAACAATTTGCTCATTGTTTTCCAAGCTTAAACATTGATGAATTAGAGTATATTCTGGAGTTATCAGATAATCTATAACATAATTAAGTAATTACAGAAATGTTGAAAACGTATTCTAACCAATGCCAACAAAATTGTATCAAAAAACAAACAAGAAATAAATTTAAAAATAAAAAGTATTCTAAACTACTACATGCTACTCTCATTTTCCTTTGTGTTACTGCTGTATTTCTTGGAAATTTTCTTTTCGCTAATGCATTCAAGATAAAATTCTACTATGTAAAAACAATGCTTCCATTGTAAATAAATCTTAGCTTTTGGTTGTAGAATAACGGATCTGCAAATGCGCGAAGTCCAGGCTGCCGCCCATCTTTGTAATTTTATTGGAACACAGTCCCACTCTTTGTTTACATATTGTCTATGGCTGCTTTCAAAAAGTTAAGTAGTTGCCATACAGACCATATGGTTCTCAAGCCCATTTATTATATTTACTACTGGTCCTTTGCAGAAAGTCTCATGATCCCTACTCAGTAACCTAAATTTAAACCTCATCATTCCTGAGTCCCACCAATATCTTACTTGATCTCAAATCAAGAGGCTCTTACAGCTTTTTACTTCTATTATTACGTTAAATCATCACAAATCCTGACTTAATCAGGTGAAACTACAAAAATTTTAATTGGCACCAATAGTAAAAATGCATACTCCCAGAAGGAAAACACTTTATTTGGAATCTATCTAAAAGCTAAACATTTTCATGAAAAGTTCATTGCAATTCAAAACAGATCACTAGAGTCAGATCCCAAATCACTCCAATCTACAATACTAGTTAAGAACCTGGGTCAGGATATGGGGAGGGAGGAAGACAGGAAAGGTAGGTATTCAAGTTAACCTATCTGAAGACAGGATTCCAACTAAACCTGACTGCGATGCCCAGGGTTTTTGTTGTTGTTGTTGCTGTTTTAAGGTTTCTTTATTTGAAAGACAGCTGAGGGGGGAGGAAGAAAAAGAGAGGGACAGAATCAGAGTGTGTTTCCTGACTTCAGATAGGCTACTGGACTTCAATAAAACAGATTTTAATTTGTGAAATTAGCACAGTGACATTCTTCACTCACAAAATTGATTTCAGGGTTAAATAAGATAACATGCTTATTATTTAAAATGATGATTGTCTCCACACCACTATTTTCAAATTATTTTAGTTATAATTACTAGGATGAACTATTTTCTATTGGTTCATAATTTAGTCTCTTATCAACCAAGTGCTATAAGTGACAAACCACTATCATTGTACAAATAGAACCATTTTTATGGTTGCTACTTTCTATGTAGTTTATGCAGAAAATTTCAACTATACTTTTGCTATTCATAATCTGACATCTTCAAATTAGCAGGCCATTTAATTGTCTTTTACTCACAGGAATAAATAGGTGGCTACATATTAGGAATAGCATTAAATGTTGCTAAAAGTCTAAGATCAATAAAATTATATTAAAACTTGTTTATTAAAAAAATAAAGCATCAAATACTCTAATTTTTAGCCAATTTTCAGGTAGGCATCATACAAAAATGTTTTACTAGATAATTAAAAGTTTAGTATTTTGGGGGTTATATTAAAGTAGCTATTATTCTTTCACTTGAACAATGATTCAACACTGCTTCCTCTGAATGTGTCTTCATTCTGCAAATATTAACATTTAAACATCAAGTGTCAACATCCAGTGCTACCTGGCAGCAGACTGCCCGGAGAAGGGGCTCTGGGAATGTATAGGAGTGGGAGCGGCTGAGGGCATGTCTGGCAAGGGAGGAATGACTTCTGAGGTCTTCAACAGATCAGGCCACTGCACTTGCAGGTAGGTGAAGAGGCTGAGATGAAGTGGTTTAGAAGGGGGAAACCAGAGGGCATGTCTGGGTCAGGCCAACTAACCCACCCACATGGTAGACCTGAGCTGACACATGCAAAGCTGAGGTGGGGGACCTGCCTGGCTGGGCTAGGTCCCAGAACCTACCCACAATAGTCAGAGCAGGGGTGTGCCATATCGGGCTAGACTGAAACACCCACCAGAATACAAAAGAACTCAATCTGAGGGCAAATTCTGTAGAATTGTGGGTGCACCTTTGTGGGACTGCAGTACCTGCCATTTTACACAGAGAGCTGGAGGCGGTGACAGGCTGAGTCAGATTGGGTCACAGAATTCACCTGACAGGGATCCACCTGACACTCACAGGAGCTGGGGCTGGGAGAAAGCTGGACAGGGCCAGGCTGCAGTACCTGCTAGCACATGCAAGGGCTAGTACTGAGGGCAGATCAAGCCAGACCAGTCCACTGCCCTGCTGGTACACATAAGATCTGGAGCTGGAAACAAGCATGGTAGGGGAACTTGGGGAACTCTCTTACTAGGCTTCAGCTCCCACTGCGGAACACAAGAGCCAGGGTGGGGACAGGCCAGGCCAGGCAAGTCTGCAGCACTTGTCAGCATTTATGAGGGCCAGATCTGGCAAGAAGATGGCCTGTGCCACAGCACCTGTGGCATACACAAGAGTTAGGCTAGGCTACAACACTGGTCAGTGAGAGCTGAGAATGCGGGTGGTCCAGGCCAGACTGGAGGAAAGCACCAGCCAGCACATACAAGACCCAGGGTTGGGAATGCGCCTGGTAGGGGAACCCTGGGGACTCCCTTGATGAACCTGCAGTTTCCACTGGAGAATGCAAAAGCCAGAGTTGTGGCAGACTAGGATGGGCAAGGCTGCAGGATCCATTGTCATACATGTAGGCTGAGTCTGGGGGTAGATCAGACTGGGGTAGGCTCCAGCACTTGCTGATGCTCACAAAAGACAGGATGGGTGTAGAATAGGCTAGGTTAGGCCACAGCACCCACTGGTTCACCTGAGAGCTACGTCTGGCAGTGGGCCAAGCTGGGATAGGCTGTAGCACCATCAGTGAGAGCTGGAATGGGTGCAGGCCAGTCACGCCAAGCTTCAGTACCTGCCGGTGAGTGCTAGGACTAAGGCAACGCCATCGGTCTGGGTAGCAGGATCTGCTGGCACGCTCAGTATCTCTTGCTGGGAGTGGGTCTTGTAGGGGAACCTGGGGAACATCCTTGCTAGACACAGCTCCCACAAGTGAGTATGTACAATAGCCAAGGCTGAGGGTAGGCTAAACCACGCTGGGCTGTAGCACCACTGACACATCTATGGGCCAGGTCGGGGATGGGCTGGGCAGGGTCAGTCCTCAGAACACTAGCATGACTGACAGACAGAATGGGATGCAGGCCAAGCCAGCTGGACCATAACACCCACCAGATTACACGAGAGCCTAGGGTTGGCCAAGCTTTGCTAGACTGCTGTACCCACTGGCAAGAGCTAGGACTAGGGGCAGGGTGGACTGAGTCAACCTGTAGCACTGCTGGCAAATGTCAAGACTGGGGTTGGGCCATTTCAGACCGGGCTACAGCACCTACTGGCACATGCAAGACCTGGGGCTGGGAGCAGGCCTGGTAGAGAAATTTTGGGGACTCCATTGCTGGGATACTATATCCACTGGTAAGCATGAAAGCTGGGCCTGAGGACAGCCTGAGGAAGGGCCAGGCTGGGATAAGCTGTTGTAGCTGTTGGCCTGCAAGATAGCAGTCCCTGGCAGGCACAAGATCAAGGGCTAGAAACATGCCTGGTAGAAGAACCATGGGCACTACCCAGTTAGGCTATCATTGAAGAGCACAAAAATCAAGGCTGGAGGCGGGCCAGGCTAGCAAGGTGGCAGCACTTGTTGGCATACATGAGGACCAAGCTGGGCCTGGCCCAACTTGCGTGCACAAGTGTGCACGAGAGCTGGACGGGATACAGGCTGGGCTGGGTCAGGCTGCAGGAGAGGCTGGCATGTGAAAAAATCAGAGTTGGGGGCAGGCCTGTTGGGGTTATTGGGTGTCACCCCAACTACACCATGGCACACGTGAGTACTAGATCTATGTACTATGGCAGGCCGTTTGGTTGGGCCATAGCACCAATCTTGTTCTCATAGGGTAAATTATTAGTTACACTGCATTGTGATTTGTGCCTCCCTTGTAGTCCTTTGCATACTAAACCTGCTTATTTACATATATATTTCCCTTTTAACCAAGAGCTAATTTGTGGAAGCTACACCTTGTAGCCTAGGGAACTACCAATGTAACTGGCATAGAATATGCACTTCATTAGTGGTGACCAAATGAATCCACTTTGCTCTTCTATTTCAATATGAAGTTTCCAACTGCCTTTTACCCAGCCTGTGTGAAAAAGCAGACTATTGGTTTCCTGAAGAGGTTCACATTCTTATTCCCACAACCTATAAACACACTATCTCACATATACAAAGAAGTAAGATTATACATGGACATAAGGTTGCCAATTAGTTACATTTATGTTGCATGCTGCATTAAGAATTATAGCCTAACTTCATGCAATTATGGGGGAAAAATTACTTTCAAGCAAAAAAAATGCTATTATACCACTTACCAACATTTAGCAAAGTTTCCTTTTTGCTACTGTTGTTATTAGCTACCAAATTAAGAATATATTTGGCAGGGCTGGCACTGTGGCATAACACATTGTGCCACTGCCTGTAGTGCAGCATCCCCTAGGGATATCAGTTGGATTTCAGGTGCTCCTCTGCTGATGCAGCTCCCTGCTAATGAGCCTGGAAATGCAGTGCAAGACAGAGTAAGTGCTTGGGCCCCTGCACCACATGGGGACCCAGTTTGGAGCTCCTGGGTTTGGCCTTGCCCTGCTGTGGATGTTGCAGCCATCTAGGGAGTGAACCAGTGGATGGAAGAGCTCTCTATCGCTCTCACTCTCTTGCGCTCTCACTCTTTCAACAAAATAAAGTAAACAAAATACTAACTTTTTTTTTTTTAGTTTTTTGGACATTTGCTCTTTTTTTACTACTGTGATTTACTTCTGGTCTGTTTACCTTCTTACTCAACTTTACAAAAACCTGAACCTCATAGTTCACTATGGTCTCATTTGGTAAATTAATGTTTTATAACACTAATAAAATCCAGGATTTGCTTCAAAAGAAGCTTCCTTTCATCTCCTTCCATTCAACGTATTTATTAAATCACTATAAATAAAGTACTAAACATGCACAACTAAAACTATTAGTATTCAAATGCAAAATAACTGGCATAAAAAGGAAGCCAACAAAGTACTGTGAAGAGTCCAGGCTGAGAGGTTAGTATTTACACTCCATAATGAAATACAGAAATAGTGATGGTGGCATTTGAACACCGAAAGGCAGAAAGGGAAAGAAATGCCTCTGTTATCTATAGTCACATTAAAATTTATATAGCAGCTTTCAAGTAAGTCTACAAAATCAAATTCACTTCCCAAGAACTGATGGAGGATATATCTGTACATCCTTCCCCTTGCAACTGTACTCTCTGATTGCCTGACTAAAGAGAAAATAGCTGTACCAATTTCCAGGTTACTTCTTCTCTCTTGGGATGTTTGATTCTGGAACCCAGTGATCACGTGACCAAGGCCAAGCAACCCCATGGAGAAGTCCATGTAAAGAGAAACCAACAGACAACACCCACTATCCAGCCATGTAAATAAACCATCTTAAAACCCAAACCAATAAATAGCTCCAACACTGTAAGCCCAAGATGAGCTCTCTCTGCCACACCCTTATCAAGTTGCAAATTAAAGACAAAAATAAACAAATATAAGCTAAAACTCTGGAATAGTTTGTTATACAAAACATAGTGAACCAAAACAGATTTAACTTAAGAACATCCAAAAAGTCAATTATTTTATAAGGCATTTTACAAATGTCCTTAATCAAATACATTCTCCAAAACAGCAAGATATGAATTATCTTTCTGCTATGAAGAACAGAAAAGACATTTCTCTTCTTTTAATTTTCTGTATATGCCAAGGAACACAAGTGAAAAATTCTAAAAATGCACTTAAGTAAGTTGTAATCCAGTCACCAAAACTACTAATTTTTATGCAAAAGCTGATATAACAAACTTATCAAAAAAACTATCATCTTGAGCAAAAAAAGAAAATATACAATACCAACTGATTTCTCCCCTAATATGAAAAACATCTGTCAAAATTAATAAGCTTCTATTAACACACTATTCACTAAAGCCTGAATTTATTCAGATTTCACCATTTTTTGCACTAACATCTCTTTTCTGTTCCAGGACAACACATTTCATTTGGTCACTGTGTTTCCTTCGGTTTCACTTTCTTTACTTTCCAGCCTCAATAGTTTTGAAGAAGTCTATTCAGGTGTTTTATGTCCCTCATTTAGAAACTGCTTAATGTTATTCTCGTAAGAGTGGGCTATAGGTTTTGTGTAAGAATTCCCCAGAGGCTAAGCAGTGCCCATCCAATGTATTTATCAGGAGGTACACAATACCAAGATAAATTATCAATGGCAAACTTAACTTAGATCACTTAAGTCTTGTCTGTGAGGTCTCTCCACTGTCTGTAGTAATAATTTTCTTTAAGTTAATATACCCCCCTTTCCATATCTTAGATCTCTAAGTGAGACACCAATTGAGCAGAGAACTAGAGAGAAAAGCGTGTACCTTCATGCCCTCCAAATTTGATGTGGTTCTCCTTGGTCTGTGTTTAAACATCCCAGCAGAGCACGTTTCTGAGACACGAATGTCTCTGCCCCTGTTGTGCACCATGCAACAGACTGCAGTAACACCCCAGGAGTTGAACATAAAGGGAGCCCCGGAGGGTAACTCTGAAAGATCATTTGGTCACGGCAGCATATACTATTTCCCACTTGTGAAAGGATGCTCACTAGGGACAAGAACTTGGCTGTCACTCTATCCCCTTTCTGTTCTGTTATCCATTCTCCAGTAACAAAGTTCCATAAGGGATGACTAACTCTACAACAAAATGACACATACTCTGTCACTCTTTCGTGTAAATAAGATGATCTTTTTAAAAAAAGATTTATTTTATTTGTATTGCAAAGTCAGATACACAGAGAGGAGAGACAGAGGGAAGATCTGTCAGCTGATTCACTCCCCAAATAGCTGCAACAGCTGCAGCTGAGCCAATCCAAAGCCAGGAGCCAGGAGCCAGGAGCTTCCCCCAGGTCTCCCACGCAGGTGCAGGGTCCCAAGGCTTTGGGCCATCCTAGACTGCTTTCCCAGGCCATAAGCAGGGAGCTGGATGGGAAGTAGAGCTGCCAGGATTAGAATCAACGCTCATATGGGATCCTGGGGCATGCCAGGCGACGACCTTAACCACTGCGCTATCGTGCCGGGCCCAGGCTACCAGTTCTTGCCTTTGTGCTAGCCCAGTCCCAGTAGTTGCCACCACTGAGAAACAAACCAGCAGATGTATGCATCTCTATCTCCTTCTCTAACTCTGCCTTTCAAATAAATGAATACTTTTTAAAACTGAATAATAATAAATGTAGAATTTTTTTTTCAAGGAAAACCACAGAATCTCCAGATTGGCAGAGGGTCAGTCTGGAAGAACCTAGGCTTCATGTCTGAGTGTGAACTTTCCCTTACAGTTCTCTACTTCATTATTGACTCCGTTAATGCCAATACACAGCTGTGTGGTATTAGACAATGCTCATTCAAAAGTGGGCAAAGAATTATCTCTTATTTTGCCTAAAATGAACTAGGGCACTGGGTCTTATTGGTAGTGAAAAAGGGCTTAGGAAAAAAAATAACATTTTGTCTATTTTGTTCATTACTATGTCCTCAGGGCCTGTAACAAATTACAGACATTCATAAACATTTACCAAATAGAGCATAACAATCAAACTTACGTCTACATATAAAACCTTGAAAAGAGAGTTAATTTGGGGCTGGCAGTACCACTCAGTGGCTTAAACTGCTACCTACCTACACCGCTGGTATCCCAATGGGCAACAGTCCAAGTCTCAGTTGCTTTAATTCTGACCCAACTTCCTGCTGATGTGCCTGGGAAAGCAGCAGCAGATGGCCCGACTACCTGGGCCTCTGCACCCATATGGAAGCCCCAGGTGAAGCTCCTCACTTCTGGTTCCTGGCTTCAGCCTGGCCACTGCAGACAATAGGGAAGCAAACCAGATGAAGGAAGATCTGTCTCTGCCTCTCCCTTTGTAATTCCGCCTTTCAAACAAAATAAATGTTTTAAAATACATACATATAGAAAGAAATTTAATTTTTTGTCAGCCCCAAATAACTAAATCTCTTTATTCTACAGAAGGAATTTGTTCTTTTCAGGAATTTATAATGGGACAAACTCCATTTTTTTTAAATATAAACACAAAAACTATTCATTTTTAATCTAATAAGGTTGTCTATCTCCAAGCCCATCCATGATTTCCATAAAAGTATAATATCACTATTTAATGTGCATAAATACAGATCTCCTTATTAATGTTTATTCCTCCACAGCAAACAATGACACTGATTTTCTAAGATTAAACACCACTGATTAATGATTTCTTATAACAAGTGAGCAGGTGGATTGGGAGAACAGTAGAAGATGGCCCAACGCCCTGGGACCCTGCCCCTGCATGGAAGACCAGGAGGAGGCTCCAAGCTCCTGGCTTTAGCTCAGATATAGCCATTGTGGCCATTTAGGGAGCGAAACAGTGGCTGGAGGATCTTTCTGTCACTCCTTTTCTCCATAAATCTAATCTGTTTTTCCAATAAAAATAAATTTTTAAAAAGTGATCAGGGTACAACTATTAACATCATCAAATACAAAGAACATCTGAGAAGCTATTACAGCTTAAGACGCAATAGTTAAATGCAATGTGGTTTCTGGCATGGGATCCTGGAACAGAAAAAGGACATTAGGCAAAAACTCAGAAAACTTGCATAAACTATGAAGTTTGATTAACAGTACATTCTGTAACCCTAAAACTGTTTAAAAAAAAAACAAAACAGAATCTACTAAAAGAGGTTTGGAGGTTGTCAGGTTGGATAGGTTAACTTCCCAATAAGCATGATATTCCTTTTCGTGAAAAACATAAGTCAAAGAATATTATCCTAGAAATTTATAATTAATCTCAGCATAGTTATGTATTATTAGCCACGCAGCAACAAAAGAAAAAACTAGGGCCCAGCATGGTAGTCTAGTGGCTAAAGTCCTTGCCTTGCATGTTCTGGGATCCCATATGGGCACCAGTTCATATCCCGGCTGCTCTACTTCCCATCAACTCCCCATTTATGGGCCGGGAAAGCAGTAGAAGATGGCTCAAAACCTTGGGACCTTGCACCTGCGTGGAAGACCCAGCAGAAACTCCTGGCTCCTGGCTTTGGATTGGCTCTGCTTTGGCCATTGCAGCCACTTTGGGAGTGAACCAAAGGATGGAAGATCTTTCTCTCTGTAAATCTGATTTTACCATAAAAATAAAACTTTTTAAAAAATAAATTAAATAACAGTTGTGGCTCAACAATCATGCAAGAGCTAGTAATAAGATCACAACTGGAGAGAGGTGCTGTGGTGCAGCACATTGTTAAGTCTCCGCCTGCGGCAACAGTATTTCCTCTCAGAGCACTAGGCTGAGCCTTAGCTGTTCTGCCTCTGATCCCTCTGCTAATGTGCCTGCGAAGCAGAGGATGATGACTCAAGTTCTGTCACCCACGTCAAGGACCTGGCTGAAGCTACAAGCTCCTGGCTTCAGCCTGGCAGCATGTGTCCATTTGAAGAGTGAATTAGCAGAAGGAAGATAAGTCTTTCTCTTTCTCTTTCTCTCTGTTTCTTCCTACCTCTGTAACTCTACCCTTCAAATAAATAAACCTTTCTAAAAGTATATGCATTTTAATCTACTTTTTAAGGATTAAAATTCCTGAGTATGAATTTCAAATTTTTCTATCAAAATAAATTTCTCTGAATTCCATTTACCATGAAAAATTTGAAGACCCCTCATATGATTATTTTAGTTATATAACCTTTACTTTTATCAAGAGTAGATTGAAAAAAGTAAAAAAACCAAAACCCTACTTTCAGAAAGATGGAGAAAGGGATTCTTCCCACAAAGGTCTGTCTAATAAAAAATCTAAAAGTATTACTGCTTCTACAGTATCCATGACCTTGTGGAAATTTATAAAAAGGATTATTTTTCCAAATTCTAAGCATAATCCTAACTTCACAAACTAGGCCACAATTCTGATGAACCATAAAGAATGGCAGTCAATTTAAGTAGTATGTTATATATTAGAATAAAAGCCTTGCAAACTGTAAGAGTCTAGAGAAAAGAACAAAGATGAAAGCCAATGTAAACTCAAATACTCTACATGCCAATCGTGGGACAATTCTCTACCTCCAAGACAATGATGCTTAAAATTTTATGCAATATTTAATGATATAATGCATGGCTTTACTAATATAGTAATACAAACTCATAATGGATAACATAATTGCATTGCAGTAATTCAATTCTTTTTTCTCATTTCTAAAGTACTTTTCTTATTAAAAAAATATTTTGGAAGAAACATAAAGCTTGTCAGACATTTTCACTACATACATAAAAGTAATTTAAAGTTAATTTTAATTACTTTAATCATAAGAGATATTTTAAGAGATTATTATTTGATGGAGAAAATCTAACAAAATATTGGTGAAAATTTTTCAAAATATTAAAAAACAATCATATATTTAATTTCAATAGACTTAACATCTTATTTAACACATATTCCCTAATTTCAAAATAAAACACAATTACTGCCTCAAGTCATAGCACAAATCAACCAAATACAAAGTAACACAAAAACATTCTACAAATGCTTTTACACACCACCAACACACTTTAGAACTCACTTGGGAAAATACGGATCTTTCCAACAGGAGCAGCAGTTTCTACAAAGTTATTTACCTTGTCCAGGTCTTGAAATTACAGCTGCTCCAGCAGATGGCGGCTCAAACTCCTGTCAATTATGATAATGTTACTATAGTGACCTATTACAACATGCAATTTATAATAGTAGTGATACTGGAGCCTTACCTTTGCTTTCTTTGAGTCTGGACCAAACCTTTCAAGAATTAATTTAGCCGTCTTATAAGTTTCTTTTTCCATGACTTCTTCCAGCTAAAAACAAATTTTTCCATAAATTGTCACATTTTAAAACAGTCACTACTCACATTTCTATAAGCCCTACTCAAAAAGTATACAAATACAAGGTTTAAAATAAGCAGCATATACTATATCAAGGCACAATTAAAGACTTCCTACAAATAAATAATTAAAATTCAGATTTAAAACAGCTACTAACCTCTAATATGTTACTTGTATTTAACAACCTTAATGCAAGAAAATACCATATATTGCTAATTGTTTACATATAATGAGGAGAATAATTACATGCACCAACTTCAATAATGGAATGTGCAAAAATCTATCAGCCATCATTACTGGAAGTTATTATACATGACAAGCAAATGACAGGCAATTCCTCCGATTTATTCCCTCATAGCACTTAATGCTATTAATTTAAAGAAGGTCGTTAGCCAAGAGCTTTACAAAATAAAATCTCTGTGCCAATTAAATGCTGTCAGCATCGATTTTAGATTATTTATTAGCAGAAGCAATTAGCTTGCTTCAAATGCAGGGAAAACTCACTAGCTGGGAGAGCAGCCATGGAATTTTCTCAAATGACTATAAAAACTAAGTTACCCCTCATTTTTTTTACTTACATTCAAACTTTAGAGGAAAGAACTAAACACAGAATGTAAGTAAAAATTTTACTGAGTTATATTCTTACACTAGGGACTACAACTAAAACACTTCATTATTATGGCATTGTATTCACAACGCACTCAACTCACTTCACAACTTAATACAGGAGTTTAATTTAAAAAGTAATCACTAGTAAAGCATCATATTCATAATTACAGTCCAATATCAGAAGAGGTCGAACTTCAGTACAAGACATAATTATGACAAACAGTTGAAGTGTAAAATATAATCCGTTGCAAAAACTGAAACAGGGCATTTTCCCTCTCATTAAATATCGTATTCATTCTAAAAGACACATGACTTAAATGCAACCCAGAACACATGTACTGCTAGAAATGTAATGCAAAATATGTTGCCACAACGGTAGTTAACAGATTGCTCATTAAACACTCAATCTAATATTTAAGAAGTTGAAGTGTTTAAATGAATGATTACTAATCCTGATTAATGAAATTAACAGTTTCAGTTATTTCAAAATTATCATAAATTCTCAGAATATACAACTTGAATTTAATTCATAACACTTTAGAATTGAGGGGCAAAATACTAGAAATGGGAGTAAAAGGAGAATAACTTCGGATTATTCCCAAATCCATACACTCTTTCATGGAACAACAAAGAAGTAAATCCCAATCTTATATTAGACATCTGATTTTAGGCAAATGCTATGCAACAAGAGCATTATGTTATGTCTATGCAGACATAACAGTAGCTACTGAACTATTTTAAGCAGTTGAACTGCTGCTTGTGTGACTAAGGAACTGAATTTCTTCTTTTATTTCATTTTAAGTAACATAAATTTAAATTTAAATACAGATCTAAACTAAGAGTACTTATTGGTAGGTGTAAAACACAGACTAGCAACAACTGTGATATTCAAAACAACATCCAAAACTCCAGACCAGAATAATGCTTCATCAAATTATTGCAATGCCTTGTAGTTTCTCTGGTTAGTATTTATGGATATGTCTGTTTCCTTTATCTTAAAATAATTTTTAAAGTATTGAAAAGTATAAATGAAATTTATTTTGCTTTTGTATTTTTTACTCACAAAAAGTTTTTACATAATGGCCCAATTAACACACTTATCCACACATTTAAGTGAATAATGTACTTTAAAAAGACGCTATTATCAATGAAAAGAACATGAACTTGATATTTCAGTAAAAAAAAAAATCCGGAATCAAAGTATATTTATTTCCATTCTTAAAATGACAACAGCAAGTACCTATGAAACTGTGTCACATAATACAATGTAACTAATGAATAAAAAAAATGACAACAGCAAGTCTGGGTCTCAGCTTCTCCTTTTGTTAGGGTGGATATATCAATATTTTGTTCTATTGTACTATAGTCGTGCAATAATGTAGGAGGAAAGAGTCAACAGTAGTAACTAACAAGGAAACAATTTTCAGTGACACCTCAACAATTCAGGATGAATCTAAAATTACAGTTTTTCCAAATGTCCAAGTTATCTCAGGGTTAATGAAAAAGAAATTAGAATTTGGGGGAGTTATTAAAGTCGAAGCATTGGCTACTTAGTAATATTTTCACAATAAAACATTTAAAATAAATAATAAAATTTAAAAGTGGATCATTTTTAGTATAAAATAAAAGTTTCAGGACCTTTTGAATTTTAAAATATATGCTATATTATTATTATGAATCTACACTGTGAAGAGTATCTATTTCAGTAACAAAAATTACTTTTATATGATAGAGCCTATTCACCACAGAAAATGTTGAAAGGACCCTAACACAAAATTAAAGTCCACAAAATTTTCTAGGGGGCCAAAAGTTTGGCTTAGCGAGTTAAGACTTGTTGCAATGCAATCTATATGGGCGTAGGTTCAACTCCCAGCTGTGTCATTTCCTATCCAGCTCCCTACTAATGCATTTGGGAAAGCAGAGACGGATGGCACACGTCCTCAACCCCTGTAGTCACATGGGAAACGGGGTAGAACTCCAGGTCCTGGCTTAGTCTTACCCCAACCCCAGCCACTGGGGCCACTTGGGGAGTGAATCAACAGATGGAAGACCTCTGTCTCCTCTCTGCGTGCGTAACTTTGCCTTTATAAACAAATGAAATCTTTAAAAAGAGAACTTTATATACTCAAAGAGAATTCTATGCATATTTAACACGGAAATGATCACTCCTTTTTTAAGATGTACTTATTTCTACTGTAAAGTCAGATATACAGAGAGAAAGAGAGACAAAGATCTTCCACCTGCTGGTTCACTCCCTAAGTTGCTGCAATGGCCAGAGCTGAGCAAACCCAAAGCCAGGAGCCAGGAGCTTCTTCCAGGTCTCCCATGTGGATGCAGGGTCCCAAGGCTTTGGGCCATCTTTGACTGCTTTCCCAGGCAGAGAAGCTGGATGGAGCAGCTGGGACATGAACTGCGCACCCATATGGCATCCTGGCACATGCAAAGTGAGGACTGTAGCCACTAGGCTACCACACCGGGCACAGAAATGATCACTCTTAAAATTTTAGAATACTTAACAAAGCATTATTTGCCCTATCTAAAATTAATCTTTAGTTTTTGACAAACATTCCAGATATACAAAATTTCTTTCTTTTTACACTGATTTTGGTGAAAACAGGAGTGCATACAAAAGAAATCTTCAATTCAAAGCAATAGGGAACATATATATGAAAACTTTTTTATTTATAGTGTTACTTTTCCTATAGGCGATTCAACAATAAAAACATTTTTAAAACATAAGGGTAGTGTTTCTACTTAAATACCTACAAAATAAGTTGATGATGCTTGCTTACTTCTTGCTTAAAAATGTGACATTCTTTGTATCTCACTACGAGCACTGAGCTCCTAAATCACCCCTGACATAAGCTGCTCCAAAGTGTAAAGCTACTCAATGTTGAAAAGGCTTCAGCTATAAACATCACAAACGAGCTCCCAGTAACAAGATCATTATAACCAACTATAACCAAGCCAATGCAATGCCAATTCATTTTTCTTTAGTCATACTGCAAGAGATGCTATACTGAACCATTCTATAGTGTTGACGTCTCATGAACCATTTAAATACAAAGAGCTACTAATCTCTGAACTGAATTCCTCAACTGTTATGCCCAAATTCAGAATTCAACTTCCTACCAATGAGTAATCTAGGAGAAAGCAGACGATGGCTCAAGAATTTTGATCCCAGTCAACAACATTGGAGATTAAAATTAAAAGAGCTCTTTCTCCTCTCTTCTTTCTCTCATTTATGTCCTCGCTGTTTCTATGCCTCTTCGAATTAAATTTTTTAAAATAAAATGTGTAATTTAAAAGCTTTTAAAAAAAAGATTTATTTTACCAGCGCCATTGTGGTGGTATAATCAGCTACTCCTCCACCTTCCAGGAACAGCATCCCATTTGGGCACTACTTTGTGTCTCAACTGTTCCAGTTCCCGAACAATCTCCTGCATATGACCTGGGAAAGTAGCATAGGATGGGCCATGTCCGTAGGTCCTTGCACTCAGTGTGAGACCTGCAGAAAGTTTCCGGCTCCTGGTGTCAGACCAGCGCAGCTGTGGCCATTGAAGTCATTTGGAAAGTGAACCAGCAAATGGAAGATCTCTCTCATGGTCTCTCCCCCTTTCTCTGTAACTTTGACTTTCCTACTAAAATAAGTATGTTTAAAAAATAGAAAATACTTATTTTACCTGAAAGAGAGAGAAATATTCCATCTGCTTATTCACTCCCCAAATGGTCATAACAAGTGCAGCTGGGCTGGTCAAGAGCTGGGAGCAAGAACTTCTTCCAGGTTTCCCACATGAGAGTACAGGGGCGCAAAGACTTGGGTGATCCCTCCTCTGCCTTTTCAAGCCACTTGCAGAGAACTGGATCTGAAATGAGCAGCCAGGACTAGAACCAGCTCCCACATAGGATGCTTGGGACCCCAGGTGGAGGATTAGTCTGCCAGCACTAGCCCCTTTAACAGTCTTTAAAAGAGTGTTTCCTAATCATGTGATGTCTGTTTCTAAACATTTTGAAATTTTTTGTTCTAATTTTTTTTCATTTTTTCTCTTCCTTGTCTTTTCTAGAATAGCCCCACTTTACTACACTGAGGGGGAATATCCCAAGACTTCCATGGATGCCTGAAATTGCAGGTAGCACCAAAAACAAGCATGGACTATGGAGTCCATCGCAGTAGCCTAGTGGCTAAAGTCCTCACCTTGCATGCGCCAGGATCCCCATAAGGGTGCATTGATTTCTGTCCCAGATGTGCCACATACCACACAGACCCCTACTTGAGGCCTGGGAAAGCAGTCAAGGACAGGCAAAGCCTTGGGATCTTGCACCTGTGTGGGAGACCTGGAGCAAGTTCCTGGCTCCTGGCTTCAGATCAGCGCAGCTCAAGCTGCTGTGGCCACACAGCAGTGAACCAGCAGATGGAAGATCTTTCTGCTTCTCCTTCTCTATGTAAATCTGACTTTCCAATAAAAATAAATCTTTAAAAAATACACACTATTTTTCTATGAGTAAAAGCAGTTTTTAGAAAATGGAATCAAAGTTCATTGTGGTGCAAAAAGAGTTGAAATCTAGATACACAGGGAGACTCAAAAAGTTTAATCACATGCATACCATAGAGAAATTATGTGTAGATTCCAATGTTTGCACAAAAAATCTTCCAAACCCTCTGTGAAATATACTTTCACATGTACACATGTACATAAATTAGACATAGTAGGAACACAGTAACACTAAAAATAATTAAAACAATGTCCTGAATAGATTTAAACCTATTAATTATTTCTTTCTGGAATTTCCATATACTCTTAGACTACTACCGAGCATGTGTAATTAACACCATGAAAAAAAAAACATAGATAATCACTTCTTGGCCTTTTGGCTAAGATCGAGTGTAGAAAAAACATAGATAAAAAGGTAGCATGGCAGTACTGCAATGTAACAAGTATCAGTTCATTTTAGTAGGAGCAACAGTACTACTGGTTCCTTTCATCTCATCAACAAATCAAACCAATCATAACACAGCTTCTACAACACTCAAACTATCGATAATTCACAGTTTTGAAGTTCTGAACTTCCAAAGCGTGCAGAATGATAAAACATACTAGTATAATGAGCATATCCTATATTTCAACTAAGGACAATCAAAAATCACCAACGCTGTTTTGGAAAATATTTCACAAAACACTGAAGAAGTATAACAAACCTAGATAAGGAATACTTTCAGAATTAAAGTTTACTTTTCAAGTATTTAACATCAAAACTGCAGTCTTTACTGATTCACCAAATATTTTAACATTAATCTTAACTGTCATATTTTACTAATTTTATACATAATTACTCATTACATTCTAGACTAAAACACACTGATCAATTTCACTCCATTAAATTTCACTAAGAAAATTTCCATAAATCATGATAATACTCCAAGCAATTACCTTTTTCTTGTTAAAGATTTGCTTATTTGAAGGGCAATGCTACATGGGGAGGGAGAGAGAGAGACAGAAAGCTCTTTCTTCTGCTGATTCACTCCCTAAATGGCTGTAACAGCAAAGGCAGACCAGGCCAAATCAAAGTCTGGAACTCCATCCATGTCTCCCACTTGGGTTGGGACTTACGTCATTTTCTAATACTTTCCCAGGAAACAAAGAAGCTTGGACTCTAACTGCAGCACAGATGAGATGCTGGACACACACACAGCAAATTAACCTGCAGCATTACCATAGTGGCCCTGGAAATCACTGTTTGCACACTTTAAAAAATTATAAGAAAAAACATAGGATCCTGCAAAAGTCCACGGAAAAAATGCAAATTATTGAAATTATGTACTTTGGGGCTTGGTACAGTAACCTAGTGGTTAAAGTCCTCACCTTGCATGTGGTGGGATCCTATATGGACGCAGGTTCATGTCCCAGCTGTTCTACTTCCTATCCAGTTCCCTGCTTGTGGCCTGGGAAAGCGGAAGAGGATGGTCCAAGCCCTGCACCCTGCACACATGTGGGAGATCTGGAAGAAGCTCCTGGCTCCTGGCTTTGGGTTGGCTCAGCTCCAGCCATTGTGGCCACTTGAGGAGTGAAGCAGTGGATGGAAGATCTTTCTCTTTGTCTCTACTTCTTTTTGTGACTCTGCCTTTCCAATATAAATAAATAAATCTTTTAAAAAAAAATACATATATATATATTGGGGGGGGTGGTCCAGTGCGATAGCTCAGTGGCTAAAATCCTCACTTTGCACATGCCTGGATCTCATGAGCACTGAGTCATGTGCTTGCCCCTCCACCTCCCATAGAGCTCCCTGCCTGTGGCCTGGGAAAGCCGTAGATGGCAGCCCAGCACCTTGGGGCCCTGCACCCTTGTGAGAGACGTGGAAGAAGCTTCTCGCTCTTGGCTTTGGAAGGGCTCAATTGTGGCCATTGTGGAGCGGATGCTAATATCCAAGTACTTCACCTTCTGCCTTGCAGTGGGCACACTAACAGGAAATTAGATAAGGAGTTGCTAGGACTCAATCCAGTCACTGCAATACAGGATACAAATTACTACTCAAGTAGCAACTTTACCACTACACCAAACACATGCACAAATTTCAAGTTTTGTTTACGAAAAGTTATAGTTCCATTTTTCTACAAAGTTCTGGAAGCAACCTCACATATCAACCTTTCAACACTTAAGGTCTTTCCTCATTTATTGTACTTGGTCCTTTTCCAGTGCTGTTAATTGGCTCGATAACAGATATGCATGTAATCATTATTATGTAATTCGCCCAGAAGGTGCAGTTAAGAAGATTCAGAAGCATAGCCACTCCCATGATACCAGCCACTCATCTCACAAATCCCATCCTTTGCTATGATCTCTGCTGAAACTAGAGAAAAGACTTAGGTGAAAAGCAGTTTAACATAACACAAATCAGGGCCCCGCGGCGTGGCCTAGCGGCTAAAGTCCTCACCTTGAACGCCCCAGAATCCCATATGAGTGCTGGTTCTAAATCCAGCAGCTCCACTTCCCATCCAGTTCCCTGCTTGTGGCCTGGGAAAGCAGTCGAGGATGGCCCAGAGCTTTGGGACCCTGCACCCATGTGGGAGACTCGGAAGAGGTTTCTGGTTCCCAGCTTCGGAACGGCACAGAACCGGCTGTGGCGGTCACTTGGGGAGTGAATCATCGGACAGAAGATCTTCCTCTCTGTCTCTCCTCCTCTCTGTATATCTGACTTTGTAATAAAAAAAATAAATAAATAAATCTTAAAAAAAAAAAACATAACACACATCAGTGCACTGGTAAGCTGTTACACTTGCATGTTTTCTTTTTTTTCAATTATTAATTTTATTAGAAAGGTAGAGACAAGTAGAAAGTGAAAGACAAACAAAAATCTTCTCTCTGCCAATTTACTCCCCAACTAAGCCAGGCCAACACCAGGAACCAGAAACTCAATCTAGGTCTGCTGTGTGAGTGACAGGCAGTGAGGCACTTGAGCTCTCATCTGCTGCCTCCCAGGGTGGACTTTAGCAGGACTGGAAAGAAGAGCAGGGCCAGGACTTAAACCCAAACATCTCAATATGGGATGCAGGCATCTCATGCAGCCACTTCCCTGTGGAGTCAAATGCTCACTATTTCTGAGGTATTCTTGATATCCACTCTCTTGGCTTCATGTTGTCCAGAACACAGGAGAACTGACCTATACAGAAGGTTGCGTCCTTTAATGGCTCTGTTAAACAATCTGGGCACCTACCTTTTTATCCTCTTTTGGTTCCATTTTGTCTTCCAATATGGTTCATAAGCTCACACAAGATATAAATTCTCAAAATTTTAAAAGCTCATCTAGATTCTTTTTTCTGTTAATCATTAAATAAAAAAACAATTCAAAACAGTTTAATTTTATCATCAAAATGCTCCCAAAAGGGGCCGATGTTGCAGTGTAGTAGGTGAAGCCATGGCTAGATCAAGACCTGCTACTCTGCTTCCCAACCTGCTCCTTGGTAATGAGGCTGGGAAAGCAGTGGAAGATGGTCTCCCTTGATACCATCTGGGAGGCCAAGAAGAAACTTGTGGCTCCTTGCCTTCTAAATATGGCCCAGGCCTGGCTACCACAGCCACTTGGAGAGTAAATCAACCGACGAAAAATCTCTGTCTCTCCCTCTCTCCTTCTAAATGTGCCTTCCAAAGAAAATGAGAATGCTTACTAAAAGCATTGTTCCTTGGAGAATCAACAAGTTATAACATATAAACATTAATTACTCAGTTTTAACTTAGTTTATGTAATATATAACTTTTAACAAATGTTAACTTACAATTTTTTTCTTCTGGGATTTTAAATCATCCAATGCTTCATCTAGAAAATAAGAATGAAATCAAAGCTAAATCAGAGATTAAGATTCTAAAATATACTAAAAAAATCATGCCAAATGATACACAATAAACAAATGCAAGAAAACAATCTCAATTTGGGATTTCTCTAAATGTGATATGTACAGATAAATTTCAATTTTTATCCATACTTAACTCATATTTTTCCTTTGTTATATGATAAGCCATTCGGAAAAACAGTGAATTTAATATAGCACTGGACACAAGATCTTCCTCTCGTCCCTCCTCCTCTCTGTATATCTGACTTTCTAATAAAAATAAATAGAATCTTTTTTTAAAAAATGCATGAGTTTCAAGTTTTTTTGCACTAAAATGAACTCTTCATTTAACTGCATTTTTGTAGCAACTTTTTCAAGTAAACTTGTATTTCTAGAGAACTAGAAAACCAATTAAATTTATAAGCTGACACTGAATTCATAAATTATATCATTAGAATTGATTCTCAGTGTCTCATCATGCCAATCTAAATAAGCAGTCAAGTGTTCATGTTTACTTTTTAAAAGATATTCATTTGCAAGACCATCCTCATTTATAACATGAAAGTACTTCAAAGTCTATAGAAAACTGAAACCAAAAGCTAACTTTGCTGAAGCCAGCATGGTGGATCAACGGGCTAATCCTCCACCTGCCAGAACCAACATCCCATTTGGGCACTGGTTCTGGTACCAGCTGCTCTACTTCCAATCCAACTCCTGCTTATGGACTGGGAAAAGAAGTAGAGAAAGGCTCAATGAATGGAAGAACTTGGGCCCCTGCACCAATGTAGGAATCTCAGAGGAAGCCCGTGGCTTTGGATCAGCTCAGCTTTAGTCATTGCAGCCATTTAGGGGGTGAACCAGTGAGGGAAAGATCTTTTTCTCTCTGTCTGTCCTTCACTCTGTAAATCTGCCTTTCTATTAAAATCCCCAAAAAACACAAACATATAAAAATAATTTTGCAGTAAGAAATTGTTTGCAAACTATGTTGTACTCTTTCACTGCAGATTTATTGCTAACGGGATGATGGGGCATGGGAAATCTGTTGACATCTTTAAAGAGATTGCATAGGAAAACCACCATCTCTAACATTAAAATTAGCAAACTTTTTCTGTAGAAGATTCAGTAGCAAATATTATAGGCTTTGTAGGCAAAAAGGCAAAATTAAGCTTACACCATTAAAACAAAAGAAAAAAAATTCCACAAACCTTTAATTGAAGAAAATAGTAACATCTGAGCACAGGAACAGAATGAGATTTGGGGAAAGGGCATAATCATTCACTGAACTCAAGTTTACAGCTACATTCTCTGCCATCAAAACCAACTATAAATGCTAACCTCTTCATGCTACTTTGAAATGAGATTTTGTACGTTTGAGTTTTGAAAGTATCTTCTAACACAGACAGGTACTACCAAATACTGATATCAATTCATGAGTGCATGATTTTAATTGAACATATTCATTGTTTGGAAGGCATTTATGCAATTCTATTAGATTTTTCTCTTGAATTTTGCTTTTTAGCATGTCATTATATTGCAAATTAATCACTTCCAATTGGAGACTAGTGGAAGTTCCTCAGTCATCCAGTTAAACAGCTTAGCAATATGGAACTCTCCTTTGCACTTAGACCGAGATCTCAAAAATGACACTGGAACTGTAGTTTAAGACCATGTATCTGTTGTATAGCTGTATGGGAATTAAGAGGTTCTACGTTTTCAGAGCACTTTTTGAAAATTTACTTTTCATCTTTACAATGTTAGTTGTTTTCCAAATGACTTCTCAGGCTAGGTTTTGCAATGCATGCATTCTTTTGTCTTGTGATCTCATGCTGAATGCATTATAAACTGGTACCAAGTCAGCAGTAAAACAACTTCAACAGCTACTCAGTAATGGTTGCAGGTGGCTCCAACCCTTCAGAAACAGTCCCATCTGGACCCTGAGTTCACAATAAAACCTGGTTATAACCACTGTGACATCCAACTGTTGTGTGGCAGGACAAGTCAAGATTTTCAGTCTTTGACAAAAGTTCATGTAACTGACAATGGTTGTTAAACCCATGAGTACATACAAAATTGCCCTTGATGCTACAAGTTCAACAACACAATGAGAGAAATCAGGTAAAGCCTTCCAAATATTTGCTCCTGAATAAAACAATAAATAATCACAGATTTAAAAGCCTTCTAGTGTTTTTACCACCAACAGTTATATTAACGCATCGTAGCAGATTCCACTTCAGGTTGTACTGAATTAGTATGTTCCTAACTTCTGTGAGAAAATATTCTCACCTAAAATTGTTCCACACAGACAACTAATCATAAAGGCTAATTATTTGGTAATATCAAGTTTGACGCTGACTCATCAAACCATATATCAGTACTAGCTGTCAACTCATCAAGAGCCAAGGAAGACTACATGAAATTATCTGACTTTTTAAAAATTGACTATTCACTTTGCTCCAATTTTCAACTCTCCAAGAAACTGTTCTCTTGCTGAAAGCCTACTAGTTTTAAACATATACCAGAATATATTTTTTCTGCAGCTGTAATCAAACACAATTTCATTAACTCACCATTAGTAAATGGCTCTCGTTGCTTCACAAACAAATAAGCCACTTAGAAACTTACTTTGACTGAAGCCCCATTTTCATTTTTTACTTTTCTGAAGAAATTCTGCAATGATGAGATATTCCATTTTAAATTTTCTAATTTTTAATTACCATTACTTTTCAGTCAATTGGGAATATCATGAGTACATAGTATAATGTCATTTTTTATTGCATTCTTTTGGCACAATTGGAATTTCACTATATAATAAATCCAATGCTTCGCATTTTGAAAACAAAATTGTTCACACTCCATTGTGCCCTAAAAGTGCAACATTCAAAATTTGTTCTCTCCTCTTCATGTTGATAGTTATGCGATGCTTATAAAACAAATAAAATTGTCACAGCATAATAATATATGTGGCAGTTAAAACATTGCTGAGTTAATGGCATTACTATGATTTGTCATGCAACAGTTTGAAATGAGAAGATGTGATCTCTTCTACAAAAGCAATCTGAAGAAATGAGTGCACCAAGCAGTCTGTCACAATCACCCAACACTGCTACTGTAGAAATAAAAGCCACTATAGGTCATACATAAATTAAAAGATGTGGCTGGGACCCATCGCAGTAGCGCAGTGGCTAAATTCCTCGCCTTACACGCACCAGGATCCCATAACAGTGCCAGTTCTAGTCCCTGCGGCCCCACTTCCCATCCAGCTCCCTGGGAAAGCAGTTGAGGACAGCGCAAAGCCTTGGGATCCTGCACCTGCATGGGAGACCCATAAGAGGCTCCATCTTGGCTTTTGACTTTGGATTGGCGCAGCACCAGCCATTGCACCACTTGGGGAGTGAATCAATAGACTGATGATCTTCCTCTCTGTTTCTCCTTCTCTCCATATATCTGACTTTCCCATAAAAAAAAAATCTTAAAAAAAAAAGATGTGGCTGAATGCCAATAAAAATTGTGATCTTATCACAAAATATGATTCCTTTGCCTTTCTTAGTTCATGAGTTGCATGAAGTGGTAGGCAAAATGACTCACAGAAGGGCCATACCATGAAACAGCAGTTAATCTACCCTATGGTGCCAACATCCCAAATGAGTGCTGGTTCCTGCCTCTGTTCTTGTCCTGGATGCTCTACCTCTGCTTATAGCCTGAGGAAGCAAGGAGGAAGGTCTGATTCCTTGGGACCCTGCTTTCACACAGGAGACATGGAAGAAGTTCCTGGCTCCTGGCTTCAGATCCCCTTGGCTCTGGCTGTTGTGGCCATTTGGATATTGAACCAGCAGATGGAATACCTTCTCTATCTCTCCTAGTCTCTCTATAAAATCTGCCTATCTAATAGAATTAAATCTTAAAAACAAAAAAGAAAAAGAAAACTTGGCTTAAAAGGGCATACTTTGTCAGCTGCTACTTTTACCTATACTGAGTCCAATTCTTGAAACATGAGAATTTAAACTACTAAAGAATGGATATGACCAATAACTTCAGATTAAAAATAATCAAGTTCCTGACTTAATGCTCTTAAAACAATGTGTAAAACTGCAAGACAATGTTTCATAAAGTCTATTTTAAATGTACATGACATATCTATCCAAATGGATTAAGTAAGATTTTAATAAAAAAGGACCCTGAACGGGGTACATGTAAATAATTATGATTCCTTATGAAGGACTACACTATTGTAATAAAATGGGAAAAATCTGACATGGGGGTGGGAGTGTGGGGGAGAATCCCAGCCTACACAAAATTGTACCTCACAATTCAAAATTCAAAATAAAAATAGTTTTAAAAGGACCCTGAAATAATTTTAAAGTAAAAAAAAAAAAAAACTGGCATATAATAGATACATACAGATTTACTTGTTTATAAGTTAAAATATCAGGTCCAGCGCAGTAACCTAGTGGCTAAAGGCCTCGCCTTACATACGCCAGGATTCCATATGAGCATTGTTTAGCATTCCAACTGTGCCACTTCCCGTTCAGCTCCCTGCTTGTGGCCTGGGAAAGCAGAAGAGGACAGCCCAAGGCCTTGGGACTCTGCACCCGTGTGGAAAACCAGGAAGAAGCTCCTGGCTCCTGGCTTAGGATTGGCTTAGCTCCGGCTGATGAGGCATTTGGGGAGTGAACCAGCAGATGGAAGATCTCTCTCTCCTCTCTGTAAATCTGACTTTCCAATAAAAATAAATAAATCTTAAAATAAATAAATAAGTTAAAATATCCACATATTTCATCTCCTTAAAGAAGTGTTCCTGAGTACTCTTTCAAATAGTATTTTTATATCTTTTCCTATTTTGTCACTCTCTGAGGTCAGAACACATACTTGTTTTAAACTTATTCCTGCTCTCCCACTACCTACTATATTACTAACTCACTGAAAATAACATAACCTTAATTTCCCTAACCTAGTATCACCATTTTTCAAATCACAGCCAATATCAAACTTAATGACTAAAAAAAAAAATTTCCTCTAAAATTAGGAACTAAACAAGGATATGTGCTATTTCTATCTCATGTCCATATCAAAATAGGCACCCAAAATTTAAGATACGTAAAATTTAAAAACTTAGAAAATAATCAGGGCCAGTGTTGTGGTACAGTAAGTTAAACCATCACTTGCAATGCCAGCATGCCATCTGGGTAACGATTCACGTCCTGCATGCTCTACCTCCAATACAGCCCTTTGCCAGCATCCTGGGAAAACAGCAAAGGATGCCCAAATGCTTGGCTTCCTGCCACCCATGTGCGAGACCCAGATGAAGCCCCTGGCATAGGTTCAGCCTGACCCTGGCAACTGCAGCCATTTGATGAGCGACCCAGTTGTTAGACGATTATCTCTGTATGATTATGCGTCTGTTTCTCCCAGTCTTTCAGAAAATTCTTTACATAAATAAATAAATAATAAGTAAACCAACACCATGAGCTTATATTTGTATAAATTATAACAATTGTATGTTTTCACAAATTGCTGCATTTAGTATTGACAATAGTCCCAGCTAAAGCAAATATTTCTGTTCCCATTTGATAAATTTAAGAGAATTTGTGCATAGGACAAAAAGATGGTCAGAGTAGTGACAGCAAAAGTGGAAAAAAAGGAGTGGGAGAAAATGGAGTCAGAGAAAAGGATACAAGTCAGAAGGCAAATAGAGAGTTAATTCCAACTACAATGGGAAGCAATTAGAGAATTTTAAGCAAAAGACATAAAAATTGACTTACATATTTTTCCATCCCCCCTTGACTTATATGCTAAAAACAAATTAGTAATCCATTTGCAGCCGTATAAGCAACAGCTGAAAAATGATTTACATTAGATCTAGGGCCCGGCAAGGTGGCCTAGCAGCTAAAGTCCTCGTCTTGAACACACCAGGATCCCACATGGGCGCCAGTTCTAATCCCGGCAGCTCCAGTTGCCATCTAGCTCCCTGCTGGTGGCCTGGGAAAACAGTCGAGGATGGCCCAAAGCCTTGGGACTCTGCACCAGAGTGGGAGACCCGGAAGAGGTTCCTGGCTCCTGGCTTCAGATCGGCACAGCACCAGCCATTGTGGTCACTTGGGGAGTGAACCATCAGAAGAAAGATCTTCCTCTCTGTCTCTCCTCCTCTCTGTGTATCTGACTTTGTAATAAAAATAAATGCACCTTTAAAATATATATATATATAATTGGGCTTGGCAGCGTGGCCTAGTGGCTAAGGTCCTCGCCTTGATCCCATATGGCCGCTGGTTCTAATCCCGGCAGCTCCACTTCCTCTCTATCTCTCCTCCTCTCAGTATATCTGACTTTGTAATGAAAATAAAATAAATCTATATAAAAAAAAAAATATATATATATATATATATATAATTAAATTAGATCTGCATCTAGTAGAGAAGTAGAGAAGGTCAGAATTTGTCAGACTTGAATTGATTCTGGAACTTAAGATGATTAAGATTTCCTGGCAAAGTAAATGAAAGAATCAAGAACACTTCCCAGATTTTTATTTTTATGACCTTTAGTTTTATGTGTTAGCTTGAACGGGCTACAGGGCATCCGGGTGTTTGGACAAACAGAATTCTGCATGTCCAAGAGGGTGATGTGGGGATGTGGGATGTGATTAAGATTTGAGTTGGTAGATTATTTTTCTTAGGGAGTGAAGCAACCCTCATACAACCAGGTGGAGCCCTGACTCCAATGAGAAGCCTCATATTCGCTCCAGTGAAGGGATTCCTCTGTCTGATGGCCTTGAGCATCTCTTCCAGTCTTTGGACTCCTATTGAAACCTTAGCTCTTTCTGCCTCTAGAACCTCCCTGAGCTTCAGGCCGAAACGTATGCCATGGACTCTCCTGATTTTCTAACTCAGATTGAAACTAAACGATCAGCTCTCTTGAGTCTCCAGTTTGCTGAGCACAGATCTTGGGACTTTTAGCCTCCATAACTGCAGGAGTCAAGTCAACATATACATTATATTATATCTATATTTTACGCCTTTTACACTTACACATATAAACATACTGCTTTACTAAAATGGGGAAGAAAACACAGGAAAGAACTACAGAGAAGTTATGAGCAAAGGGGAAAGTAACACCAATTCTATTTCAGCCAGGCTAAGTCTGAGATGCCTGGGGGACTCTCCAGTAGAAACATCAACTACAAACAGAAACATCAACTACAAATGTAAACATCAGTTACAAAGAATAGAAGTCTTCAAGGACAGAGAAACATCTGGACTAGAGACTCACATTTCAGTCATTAACAAATCCAAGATTTTGAATCTATGAGAATGGATTAATTACAAAGAAATAAAATATAAAATCCAGTCCTTTGTTGCACTAACTATATTTCAAAGGCTCAGGAGCCACAAATAGGTAACAGATCCTATAATTAGTCAGTTACAAATAATTTTCTACACCATAGGAGGTTCTGTGGGGCAGCACAGAGCTAAACAAATTTCTGAAAGGAGAAGTTAAGGAGAGGCTTTGAATAATACAGGAGGTTAAAAACAAAACATTTTTTTAAAAAAGTAAAAAAATTTATCTCAGGGCCAGTACCAAGGCAGAGTTGGTTAAGGCTGCATCATCAGCATCCCATACGGGCACCAGTTTGAACCCTGGCTGCTCCATTTCTGATCCAGGTCCCTGCTAATGTGCCTGGGAAGGAAGCAAAGGATGGAGCCCAATTACGTGGGCCCTTGCACCCCTCTAGGAGACCTAGAAGAAAATGCAACCCCCTGGATTCGGACTAGTCTAGCTCTGGCCATGTGTCATCTGGTGAATGGACCAGCAGATGGAAGATCTCTCTCTCCTTTGCTGTCTGTAAATCCGCCTTTCAAATAAAAATCAATCTTTTTTTTTTAAGATATTGTTCCAAATAAAATGGACAACTGAATTAATTCAGATGCTTATTAACAGTCAAATTGGACGGGAAAAGAGAACTGGACTGCTGTCTTTCACAAGATGCACATAATTAGTGACCTTGAAATGAACCAGTGCAAAAAGATATGAAAACAATAACAAAAAAGTAGAAACAACCTAAACAAGATAGGATAAGAGAATACAGGCGAGGGAAAAAAGAGATACCAACTGTATGGAAATTTTTAAAGAAATGTTTCTTGGAAGAAGACAAAGAGAAATAGCAGGTAATTTAAAGGGAGTACAGGGTTACAGTAATTTCTCTCCCCACAGACAAGTATATTGAGGCAAAATTTCGTATCAATGTAAGTAACCCAATAGTAACAGATGAAAGAGATTATAATTTGAAGAGGTAACAGCAAAAGTCTATTTTGAGGTGGTCACAGCATTTAGAATCCAGAACAAATTAAAATTAGCCATAGATGTGCTCAAATTCAGTCTTCCAGAACATCATGAAAGGTAAAAACAACCTGATTGTAGATGCAACTGACCTAATATATCTGGTGGTGAGGGTAGTACTCATTTATTTACATCTATAAATAATACCATAAATTAACAATACCATAATTACTTTCAGTATTACCAGAAGTAATACCATAAATTATGAGGGGGCAGAAAAATTTTGTAGGATTTTAGTACATTTGCTAGTGACATGTGATTTGGTAAACGACTTTCACCCGGCTTGATTTTTTTTTCTTTTTTTGGTGAGCAAACAGGTATTAGGGAATAAAGAAAAATGGTATCAGTTCTCTCAAAGATTGAAAAAGTGAATTCACAAGTGCTGGGTGCACACTTGGTACCTGCAATTAGATTAAATCAGCAGCCGTATGGCTTTTACTCTAAAGTTTATCTGCTCTGATGAGATATACAAATGGATTTAGAGATTTAGCCAGAGTAGTGTTTTATTGGTCATATATTAAGCAAAAAGGTGTTTAAAAAGACAAGGCTTGCCAGAGAAGTAGGGTGGAAATGAGGGACAAAGGAGTCAAGGTGATCTGTAAGGAAATGGTCATGAGTTAGATCACAAGACCAGAACTGGGCAAAAGCAAGAGCAGCTTACAAGCAACACATTTATACCAGACTTACGGAATCTTAAGTCAACCAAGCAAAATATTTTTTTAGGCAAATGACATTAAGGTGATATAACTGACAATCTAGTATTTTTACATTTTATATATTATGATATTAAGATTCTTTTCTAAGTATGAGAATACACTGTGTTCACACATTTTTTTAAAAGTCTACTAAGGGACAGATATATCTGAGACACATTCAAAATAATACAGGAGGTGAATAAAACTAGGTGGAGATAAAAATGAAACAAGGGTAGCCATGAATTGGTAAGCTGAAGTTGGATGACAGCTCTTCACAGTTGTTACAGATTTCAGCCCACTTTTGCGTACTTTCAAATTTTCAATAAAATTTAAAACAAGAGTAAAAAAACAGGTCAATATGTTCACTGGAAATTAGATTCTTATTTCACTGGTCAGGTTTTTTTTTTTTTTTAAGATTTATTTATTTTCATTACAAAGTCAGATATACAAAGAAGAAGAGAGACAGAAAGATCTTCCATTGGTGATTCACTCCCCAAGTGACCACAATGGCCAGTACTGCACTGATCCGAAGCCAGAAGCCAGAAGCCAGGAGCTCTTTCAGGTCTCCCATGTGGGAGCAGAGTCCCAAGGCCTTGGGCCATCCTCGACTGCTTTCCCAGGCCACAAGCAGGGAGCTGGATGGGAAGTGGAACTGTCAGAATTAGAACCAGCGCCCATATGGGATCCCAGGGCATTCAAGGCAAGAACTTTAGCTGCTAGGCCACCTTGCCAGGCCCTCTGGTCAGTTTTAAAACCTGAAAATATTGGGCTGGGCAACACAGCCTAGTGGCTACAGTCCTCGCCTTGCATGTGAGCACCAGTTAGTATTCCAGTTGTTCCACTTCCCATCCAGCTCCCTGCTTGTGGCCTGGAAAAGCAGTTGAGGACGGACAAAATCCTTGGGACCTTACACCCGCAAGGGACACCCAGAAAAAGCTCCTGGCTCCTGGCTTTAGATCGGCTCAACTCTGGCCATTGCAGAGATTTGGGGAGTGAACCAGCAGGTGGAAGATCTGTCTCTCCCTCTCTGTAAATCTGACTTTCCAATAAAAATATATATTTTTAAAAGTCATTGCTTATTAAAAAAAAAACCTGAGACTCTTTAAACCTTATATACAGAATATGGAAGACTATCATAATTCACGTATTTCAATTAATACAAAAGTCAAAGGGCTGCTGTGTTAAAAAGACCAGCAGAATTAATACATATTAAAAATTCAGTGTTATTTTATTCTACTAACAATGTCCTCTACAAATATTAGTTCAACTAATATGATTTCTCTGTATATAAGGAAATATTTTATTTTGCGTAAATAAAATTCTAAACAAGAAATTAACAGTTAAAATAGAACCGTCTTGATTATTTACAATGTCATTGCAACTTCACGAACTGCATCACAAATTGACAGATTTTTTTTTTAAATTGATAATAACTTACTATTTCTTTCTGTTCTCTTGGAAAAGAAGAAAATAAGGACTGTTCTTATGCTCCAGATGCTAATAGGGAAAGAAAATTCAGAAACAAAAGCCATGATTAGGATAGTTGAATTAGAAATCATATAAAATGGAGACAAACATATAATTCTAAGTAGTTATGTATACTGTTTCTCTTTATACATCAAAAAAATTTTTAAAAAGACTTCTTCTAGTCAAAGTATCAGAACTCTATCACCTGTGCTTTCAAAGAAAAGAAAGAAAAACTCATTTAGAAATGTCTAATTCTATGTACTCTGTTTTCAAGGTTGGGGGAAAGGAGTAAAGATGAGGAATTACATTATGAAAGACCACAGGAAGGCACAGCAGCTAACACACTGCTTAAAAGGCTGGCATCCCAAATCAGCGCCTGAGTTCAAAACCCAATTTCAACATTTATGTTCACACACACCATGAGAGGCAGCAGGTGACAGCTCTAGTGCTGAGCATCTGCCACCCACACAGAAGTCTCCAAGGCCCCAGCTCCCAGCCTCAGAAGGGCCCAGCCACAACTACGGCAGGAATTTGCAGAGTGAATCAGCAAGTGTTATCTCTGTATTTCTCTCTGCCTTTCAAGATATTTCTTTTCCAATTTCAAAATAAATAAATTTTTTATAAATTCTTTTTTTAAAATTATTTATTTAGTTTTGTTGGAAAGTCAGAACTACAAAGAGGAGCAGAGACAGAAAGATCTTGTGTCTGCTGATTCACTCCACAAGCAGCCACAAGGACCAGAGCTGAGCTGATCCTAAGCCAGGAGCCAGGAGCCTCCCCATGGTCTCCCACATGAGTGCAGGGTGCCAAGGCTTTGGGCCATCCTTTACTGCTTTCCCAGGCCACAAGAAGGGAGCTGGATGGGAAATGGGGCCACCAGGACACGAACTGGTGTCCATACAGGATCCCAGCACGTGCAAGACAATGACTTCAGCCATTAGGGTAAAGGCCCAATAAATAAATAATTTTAAGAGCCATACAAATACATGCTTGCTGTTTAACAGTAACTCTTAGATTATAACACTATTCTTACAACAAATTATAATAGCTAGAAAAAAAAACACAAAAGATCACCACATATCAAGATCTGTGGCATAAAACTAAAGTAATGGTCAGAAAATATCACAAAATTAAATATGTATACACTGCATTTTGCTAATAAAAAAGGCATATAAAGCATTCAAATTTAAGTTAAAAGAAAGCCTTGGAGAACAACAGAATTAATAAAAAAAAAAGTAACAACTTTGAAAAGCAGATTTCTTATAGAGAAAAAATTTAAGCGAACAAAATAATAAAGAGAATATACAGAGAACAAGTACACAAAGAAACACGGAAGCAATAATCATGAATACATTATATATATGTATGTAACATATTCAGATATACTATCTAAATAAATTTTTAAAGATTAGTTAATTATATATACTCATCTAAAACTAAATACACTCAACTTTCAGCAAAAGTAACTATGAAAGAAATGGAAAGACTAAAAGAATACTATTATTGCTATTATTGGATATTTTTTGCTTTTTTTCAGGTTTTTTTTCTCTGTTTACTGGATTTTTTTCCATTACTGAATTTTAACAGTAATAATAAGTACCAGGATCAAAAGGTTTCAAAGCGAATTCTATCAAATTGTAAGGACAAGATCATCCCAGTAATACTTAAACTGTACCAGAGCTCCAAGAAAGGTAGGCTTCTCGGGGCTTTTACATAACAATCACAGAACTACAAGTAGAAGCTTTCTTCTTACTTAAAAATGACGAATTTGATATAAACCATCACAAATGAATAAAATGAAGATGCAACCAACAGAATGACAGAAAATTGTTGCAGACTACTTGACAGACAGGGGACTAATATCCAGGATTGGCAAAGAACTTCAGAAACTCAAGGACAGCAAAACAAACAACCCTGTGAAGAAACAGGTGAAGGAATGAGCAGACATTTTTTGAAAGAACAGACTCAAATGACTAATAGACACGAAAAAATGCTCTGGTTCTCTAGTGACGGTTGCCACAGTTACTGGAGGAGGGCGGCACTTGCTTCAAGCTGGTCCCAGGCTGCAACCCCAAACAGAGGCTGGAAAATCTGGTGGCCCCTGAGGCAGTGAAATCACCACTGCCCTAACAAAGGGTCGAAGCAGCCTGGCTCCAGCTTCCCTGTTGGGGGACTTTAAAACCCCCTTGCCTGGCTCTTCCTGGCTTTTCTCTCCTTTGCAACTCACTCTGCTTTTCCGCTGCTTGGGCAAGTAAAGTCCATGACCACGATTTCCTGGAATAACGGCCAACCAGATTCTTTTCTATATTCAGCTGATGTATTCTTCCCCTGGTGGTTGGCAAATCTTACACCTAGCTATTAGGGAAATACAAAGAAACAGCATTTTGGAGTTCCATCTAACTCCAGTGAGAATGGCCTACATTCAGAAATCTAACACCTGTTGGCATGAATGTGGAGAGAAAGGAACCCCCACTCCACTACTGGGGGGAGTGCAAGCTAGTGCAGTCACTATGGAAATCAGTATGGAGAATGCTAAGCCAATTGAAAATTTATATGATCCAGTTATCTCACTCCTGGGAATATATCCAAAGGAAGTGAACTCTGAATACGAGAAAGTGACCTGAGACTTTACAATTTATAACAACACAATCCAAAACAGTGAAGACATGGAAACCCAGATGTCCACCAAAAAAGGAGTAAAGAAATTGCGGCACATCTACTCCATGAAATACTACTCAGCCATTAAAAAGAATAAAATGTTACCATTTCCAACAAGATTATCCCAATTAGAAACCACTGTGCTCAGTGAAATAAACCAATTCCAAAAGGACAACCATCATATGTTCTCTCTGACAGGGCAATCTTCACGCAAAGCACAAGTTAAACAGGTATGCAGGTAAACATGTATATGCATTTGTTCTCATAAATGAATTATGTAATACAGATTAGCATACCAGGAAGTGAAGATACATACAGTATGCATCTCTACTCCAGAATAAAAAGATTTCCACCTAAACTGTTAAATACATTTTGACAACAGGCTACTAACTTACTACCATTGTCTATACCTACAATGCCGTGATACACTTAAATAGCAGAATGTTGGTGTTGAGATTGTTGCTGAAGAATTATACTATTGTAATACTATGGGGAAAACAGTAGGGAAGATGGGGTATAAGTGGATAATCCCTATACCTATGAAACTGTATCATGGGAAACAATATTCTTAAAAAAAATTCTGCCTTCTATAAACCTGTTAGAGCAGGTTTATATGCCAACTTCCACTTATATGCCAATTTCCAACAAGGATGATCTTTATTTCAGTTTCTCTTATACTATTCGTCATTTTCATCAGAGACCTCATCAGAATTGCCATATCCGACCATTTTAATCAGAACAACTTAAGAAATCTCTAACCTGCTCTTTGTAAAATGAGACAGACAACTGCAGCAGGTGTCATCAAAGCAGTGGACACAAAATGCCACTGGAGCAGAGATCACCAGCCTGCCCAGAACACAGGGCAAACTAAGTAAGGACCACCCACTGCCACGGTAAGCAATGTCAGAGCTAGTGATTGCAACCGCCACATAAAACTAACAATAAATGACTTGTTAATAATAACAATGCATTGTAAAGATCTTCAAAACAAAAGAATGTTTTGTGGCTTATTTGGGGGGTTTTATGCAAAGCAGTTCTAAGTTCTAGTTTTTAAAAGCAATAATACTCAGTAATGGTAACAACTTGACGAAAACCTGTCACAGAATTTTAAAACCCATTAAAACAAAATTGAAGGAGAAAAAACATTAAAAGAAGTTTCAGGCTTTCCTTATAGCTTCCTTCTTCCCTGATGCTCCTCTCACAGCAGTACAGGCATTTGCAAGCATTCACTACAAAGTATCCCTTGTCCTTATCCATTATCCAGTTCTAATGCTGCTCCACATTTCTAGGAGTTCGTCATAGCAACAATCTCACTTCTGGCATCAATATTCTGTTTCAGTCCATTTTGTACTGCTGTAATAGAATACCTAAGACTAGGTCATTTATACACAATAGAAATGTATTCTCATGGCTCTGGACATAATGTACAAGTAGTCAGGAGCTAGCATTTAGTGAGAGCTTTCTTGATGCATTTTCCCATGGAGAGGTTTAGAAGACACAGCATAAAAGCTAAGGCAAACTCCTGCTTTGATAATGAATCTACTTCAGGCATGGCATTCATCTCTTAACTCGGCCCTCACGCCCAGATTCCCGGGCATTAGACCACCTTTCAACCCTACTCTCTTTGGAAATCAAGTGTTCAAAACATGCTTTTTGAGGGACACATTCAAACCACAGTATAATCATCTCACAAGCTGTAAGATACAAAATCTCATGGCTATCTCCACAGATAATAAAACAATTTAATAAAACTCAGCAACTTTTCTGGCTTAAAAACATTAAAAAATAAGTTTAAAATAATCTTCACAAAATTCTTTAGTATGATCAAGTATAAATCAATAAACTAAATAATAGTTACAGAATTTCTTAATATGATCAAATATGTCTAAGTTCAAAAGTCAGAATAATCTCTAACAGGGAAACTTTGCACCCAAAAAAAACTAATGAGGGGCAGAAGGGGAATGGTGCAGTGGCTTAGCAAGCTAATCTTCTGTCTAGAGCACCAGCATCTAATGTAAGCACCAGTTCCAGTCCCAGCTGTTCTATTTATGATGCAATTCCCTAGTTATGGCCTGGGAAAGCAATGGAGATGGCTCAAATTCTTGGGCCTCAGCACCCATGTGTGAAACTCGGAAGAAGCTCCTGGCTCCCAGCTTCAGACTGCCCCAGTTCTGGACATTAAGGTCATTTGGGGAATGAGCCAGCAGGTGAAAGATCTCTATCTCTCAATCTATAAACTCTGCCTTTCAAATAAAGAATGAATCTTGAGCCCGGCGGTGTGGCCTAGCAGCTAAAGCCTCACCTTGAAAGCCCCGGGATCCCATATGGGCACCGGTTCTAAACCCAGCTGCTCCACTTTCCATCCAGCTCCCTGCTTGTGGCCTGGGAAAGCAGTTGAGGACGGCTCAATGCATTGGGTTCCTGCACCCGTGTGGGAGACCTGGAAGAGGTTCCTGGTTCCCGGCATCAGATCGGCGCAGTACTGGCCGTTGCGGCTCACTTAGGGAGTGAATCATCGGACGGAAGATCTTCCTCTCTGTCTCTCCTCCTCTCTGTATATCTGACTGTAATAAAATAAATAAATTTAAAAAAAAAAAAAAAAAAAAAACAGAATGAATCTTTACCAAAAAAAAAAAAAAAACAAAGATGTTAAGTATGTTAATTATTTTCTTTAAAGTTTAACATGGCCCTGAAGTTAACTAATAGCCAAGATTAAAAAAAGAAATTACACAGAAATTCCAAGAGAAGGTAGTAAAATTATTACTATTTTTAGACAACATGACTTAGCACATAACTCTTTTAAATTCAAGATCCATAACGTATCTATCAAACATGGGATTTTTGCAAAATAATTTTCTTACCTACCAATTCAAAGAGTAAAACAAGGTAGGAAAGTGTCACATTTAACATCTCCTTTAAGATTCAACCATTGTTGATGAAAGATAATAGGCATTTTATTAGAATATCATCAAACAAACAGCTTTCTTCAAAAGGTTACACACTTTGTTTTGCCAGCTTTCTAAGTGAACTAAGGAAGCTGGATGGGGAAAAAGGGAAGAAGACATAAAACTGTGTTAAAATTAAAGCCATTTCAAATGAAATACCTGGGACTAAACCTAATTAAAGATGTGGAAGACCTCTATGAAGAAAACTATAAAACACTAACAAAAGAAATAGAAGAAGACTTCAAAAAGTAGAGAAATATACCATGTTCCTGGATGGGCAGAGTCAATATCATCAAAATGTCCATATTACCAAAAGCAATATATACATTTAATGTGATACCAATCAAACTACCAAGAACATTCTTCATAGAGCTGGAAAAAATGATACAAAGGTTCACCTGGAAGCACAAAAAACACGAATAGCCAGAACCATCCTGAAGAATAAGAACCTAGTGAGGCAGGGGGGATCACAACCCCAGACTTTCGGACATCATATACGGTGGTGGTTATTAAAACAGCCTAGTACTGGCACAGAAAAAGAGAGGAAAATCAATGGAGAAGAACAGAAGCAGCAAAAAGGAACCCAGACAGAGCCAAACAATCTTCAGCAAGAAAACAGACAACATTCCAGAGAAAAAGGAAGGTCTTTTCAATAAATGCTGTTGGGACAATTGACTGATAGCCTGCAGAAACAAGAAGCTAGACCCACACCTTTCATCATACACAAAGATCGAATCTAAATGGATAAAAGATCTAAATCTACATCCGGAAACCATCAAACTTTCAAAAGAAAAAGTTGGAAACACTGCAATATTTAGGTGTAGGCTCTGACTTCCTAGAAAAATCAGCAAAAGCAATAGCAATCAAGACCAAAATAAACAAATGGGACTACATCAAGCTAAGAAGCTTCTGCACAGGAAAGGAAACAATTAACAAAGTAAAAAAGCAATCACAGAGTGGGAGAAAATCTTCACACACTACACAGGAGACAAAGGGTTAATCTCCAGAATACATAAAGAACTCCAGAACAACCAGAACAACAAAACAAACAAACCAGTCAAAAAATGGACAAGGGAAATGGGCAGACACTTTACAAAGCAACAAATCCAAATGGCTAACAGGCATATGAAAAATGCTCAAGCGCCCTGGTAATAAGGGAAATCCAAACAAAAACATCACTGATGTAACGCCTAACTCCAGTAAGAATGGCTCACATACAGAAAACCAAGACCAACACTTGCTGACAAGGATGTGGGGAAAACCGAACCCTACTCCACTGCTGGTGGGATTGCAGGCTGGTGCAGCCTGTATGGAAATCAGTATGGATTATACTCAGACAACTGAAAATCTGCACCTAAAGGAAGGTATAATGGAAGTGCAGCAGGAATAAATTTGTCCATAGGCAGAAAGAGAGAAGTATATCCCTGTACTTGTAATACAAAGATGGACTCACAGCAAAACAACAGATAAGCCCTTACATCGTTGCCAGACACCTCAATGGCAGTATGATGGACTTCTGAGGGCACTCGGAAGACACCTAGTGAAAGACTGAAGAGGAGACCAATGGGGGGGAGGGGAAGGGTAAACCCCAGTGCCTATTAAACTGTCATAAAATAAAGCATTTAAAATATAAAAAATAAAGCCATTTCCTTAAATGGCTTTCAATTTAGGTAGAAATAAAATAAAGGAAATGGGGACATATTTCAATTCTCTTGCTTAAATTTCTTTGCTCCAATACTATTATAAAAGAAAATGGGCAGCAGATATTTACAGATGCAGTTAAGACACAGCCAGGGATGCCCACATTCCCCTATCAACATGTCTGGGTTTGAGTGCCAGGGCTGCAGTCCCAGCTGCACAATCAGCACCAGGCTCCTAAAGCATATCCTGGGACGCAGCACAGGATGGCTGCCGTAGCTGCGCTTCTGCCACCCGTGTCAGAGACGTCAACTGGGTTCTCGGCTCTTGTCTTCCTTGGATTGGTGCAGACCACTGCAAGCATTGGAGGAACGAATGATAGATGAGGTTTTTCACTCTCTTTCCCCTTCCCTCTTAATTAAAGATGTATTTTTTTGAAAGGCAGAACAGCAGAGAATGGGAGAGAAAGAAGGGGAGAGAAGAAGGTAAGTAGGAGAGAGATATGAAGAGAACCTCCATCTGCTGATTTCACTCTCAAGGTGTAGAAATCAGATCTGGGCCAGGTCAGAGCCAGGAGCCAGGAACTTCATCCTAGTCCCCATCACGGTACCTGGGCCTAAATACTTGAGCTGTCTGCTGCTGCCTTCTCAGGAGCACTAACACGAAGCTGACTGGAAGCAGAGCAGCCAGAATGAGAACTAGCATTCCAATACGGGATGCAGATAGAGCAAGCCATGATTAAATACCTGCACCACAGTGACAGCCACCCCCCGCCCCTTCACCCTTGTTTTAAAAAGCAAAAAAAAATAAAATTCTATGGAGAATAATGATGGCTACCTACTCTAGAAAGGTAAACATTTTACAATAATTGACTTCAGAATAATTAACACAGAATAAATGTCTATAAAATTATAATTTATACAAGTAAGTTATCCTGGGGCCAGCACTGTGGCATAGCAGTTAAACTCCTCGCTTACAAAACCAGCAGCCCATATGAGTGCCAGTTCAAGTCCTGGCTATTCCATTTCCAATCTGGTTTCCCCTTAATGGCCTAAGAACTGGAAAATGGCACAAGTGCTTGGGTTCCTCACTATCAAATGGGAAGCCTGCAAGAAGCTCCTGGTTTTGGCCCATCCTGGCCACTGGGGCCATCTAATGAAGCAGCAGAAGGAAGATCTGTCTCCTTCCATCTCTTTCTAGCCCTGGATTTCAAATAAATAAATCTTTTTAAAATGAAACAAAACTGAGCTGTCCAAGATTCAAAGTCTATAAGGGAACTTGAAAGTTAATAAAAAGACAAAAGTTGATGGTTCACTTAGTGTAAAAAAAAAAAAAAAAAAAAGAAAGAAAAAGAAAAAAAACCACTAAGAAGTAAAACAATCACTCCTTCTGCTTCCAATTCCTTGATGTAAATCCTAGTCCAACACTCAAAACTGTTTCAAAAGAAAAAGTCCAAGGGTAAGCTTGGGTAACAGCTCATGTTACAGACAAAAGAAAAATTACCATGGGGGGTCTTCTACTCACCACAAAGTTCACTTTCACATAAATGCATTTTCTTTCATGCATTTTTGATTGTCATCAACCAGAACACAATTCTATTCTTTGTTGGCTAACTAGTCTACATTCCCAACAGCAAAGAGCTCACTGAAACAGAAACTGAGAACAGGGTCACAAATGTGAATGAAAACAGTGAGAAGTGGCACCAAGTGGCTCTAAAGCTTAACAAGCCAGAAATACTAGATGCAGGTGACGCAGAACAGTCAGAGTGATACCGCAAGGCTACTAAAGCCACATGCTAAACAATGAAAAGATTCAACTAGAGAAAACGTATTTAAGAAATAAAACTTCTACACTTTTAAAAAACAAATAGTAGTGCTGATGCTGTGGCACAGTGTGTTAGGTTGCTGCCTGCATCCTAGATGGACACCAGTTCAAATCCTAGCTACCCCCTCTCCAGCTCCCTGCTAATGCCTATGGGAAAGCAATGGATGAGAGCCTAAGTTCCGGGACCGTTGTGTTTACTGGCAGACATGGAAAAGGTTCCTGGCTCTTGGTTTCAATTTCAGCTTGGCCCATCCCTGGACATGATGGTCATTTGGGGAGTCAATCAGTGGATGAAAATATCTTTCTCTCTGCTTCCGTGTGTGTGTGGAATTCTGCTTTTCAAATAAATAAAATATATCTTCACTATAAAATATATCTAATCCACTGAAATTTGTAGATAGCCTTAAAAATGAGCACTCCATTATATACTAGGTTCAAATATTTTATAATCAAAAAATCAAGTCCCATATTTAAAATGCCCTGAAGCCATTTTGTTTGGCTTTTAGTTAGCTCTTCATATGCAGAGGATTGGTTCCAGGATCCCTCCCAGACACCACCTCCCTTAAGCAATGGTACAATATTTCCATATAACCTATGTTATATCCCATTTACTTCTAATCATCTCTACATTACTTATAATATTTAATGAAATGTAAATTAAAATTGATACACTGTATTGTTTTGGAAATAATGACAAGGAAAAAAGGTATAAAATTGGTGCAGGGTTTATTTTTAATATTTCAATATGCATTTGGTTGAATCAATGAATACAAAAGATGTGAAGATATGAAGATATTTTAAAAAGGTAATTCAGGTTCTGCACCTTAATTGTTGACAAATGTCTTGTTAGAGTTACAAGCCAGTCTAGATTATCCTAAAATCTGCCAAGATCAGTAAAATTATACTTCAACACAACAAATGGCTAAATACGAAAATGAAATAGACACGAGACAGCTGAATGGTACCTTATAGCCATTTTAAGGTATATAGCAGCCGGTCCTGTACACAAACTAAAATTGAAATGTCAATGAGCAAATCATAGGTTGTGGTTAAGAACTTGTTTTTTGTTTTTTTTTTAACATACTGGTTACGCAAAACCATGTCAATTCCATAATGTTACAAATTGCTGTTAATGTTATATTGGGACTCTTAATTGACTGGGATGATATTCTACCAGCTCTAACTTTGGACCAGAAATGGTCTCCCCAAGAAACTGTTCAACCCATCTGGACAATAAGTAGCTGGACTCTATGTTTGGTATATGTTTGCAAGGAAAGAATCTTGATTGAATTTGAACTGTAATACTGCACCAAGGTGGAGGAATCCACCAGGGGGGAGGGGCGTGGGGAGGGGTGGGGGGATTCCCAGAGCCTATGAAACTGTCACATAATGCATAATAATTAATAAAAAAAAATGGTAATTCAGGGCCAGCATAATGGCACAGCTAGGCGCATAGGACACTGGCAGCCCTTCTGGGTAGATCAAATTTCAGCTGCTCCACTTCCTATCTAGCTCCTTGTCAAGGGCCTGGAAAGCAGCAGAAGATGGTCCAAGCGCTCAATCCTGGCCACTCACATGGGAAATCCAGAAGTTCCTGGCTCCCAGACCTGGCCTGTCTGTTCCAGCCCTGGTCACTGTGGCCATTTCAGAAGTGAACCAGTGGATGGAAGAGCTCTCTGTGTGCCTCTCGGTCTCCTCAAATCTGACTTTCAAAGAAATAATTTTCTTGGGCCCAGCAGCGTGGCCTAGCAGCTGAAGTCCTCGCCTTGAACGCGCCAGGATCCCATATGGGCGCCAGTTCTAATCCCGGTAGCTCCACTTCCCATCCAGCTCCCTGCTTGTGGCCTGGAAAAGCAGTTGAGGACGGCTCAATGCATTGGGACCCTGCACCCACGTGGGAGAACCAGAAGAGGTTCCAGGTTCCCGGCTTCGGATCAGCGTGCACCGGCCGTTGCAGCTCACTTGGGGAGTGAATCATCGGACAGAAGATCTTCCTCTCTGTCTCTCCTCCTCTCTGTATATCTGACTGTAATAAAATGAATAAAATCTTTAAAAAAAAAAAAGAATTTTCTTAAATGCAAAAGTCAACCTATCATTTTTTCCCTTTTTAAACTTCTTTTCTCCTTTCTTTATGAAAAAAAATGGAAAGGAAAAAGGGAAAAGGAATCAGCATTATAAACTCTGCCACAAGGACTAGGATAAAAAGTGTTCTGAAAGATTTCACCAAAAAAAGGAAAATCAAGAAATTAATAAGTGTGGGCCCGGCAGCGTGGCCTAGCGGCTAAAGTCCTTGCCTTGGAAGCCCCGGGATCCCATATGGGCGCCGGTTCTAATCCCAGCTGCTCCACTTCCCATCCAGCTCCCTGCTTGTGGCCTGGGAAAGCAGTTGAGGACAGCCCAATGCTTTGGGACCCTGCACCCGCACGGGAGACCCGGAGGAGGTTCCTGGTTCCCGGCATTGGATCGGCGCAGCACCGGCCGTCGTGCCTCACTTGGGGAGTGAATCATCGGCCGGAAGATCTTCCTCTCTGTCTCTCCTCCTCTCTGTATATCTGACTTTGTAATAAAATAAATAAATCTTTAAAATAATAATAAGTGTGCAATTTGAGCTCTTGGATTTGAACAATGGATGTTCAAATTTGTATAAATGAGAAATGAATCTAAAACTTTGAATTTCTGAGTTTTTACTTGAAAACGCCCTGCACTGAAAACTAAAGAAACACAATTTCTTACTATCCTAATCTCAAAAGGAAAGAGCCTTCTGCCACAAAATCCCAAACCAAAAATTTCAGTATCATCCTTGGTTCTTCCTTTTTCCTTTCCCTCTCATTTTCTTCCACCAAATTCTGAAATACTGCCAAGTTATCTATATTCACTAAGCAGTTGCTTTCAGATTAAGCTTCTGTAAGAACTCTTAGCTGTTTCTACTCCTTTTCTCTTCTTTCTCAATCTGCACAGCGCAGCATGAGACACTATTAACTTGACCTCATACCATTCTTCCACTAAGCCTTTACTAAACTCACATTTCTCTCAAATTCAAACTCCTAAATCTGACCCTCCATAGTCTGAATCTTTCCTGATCCTCTAAGCTCATCTAATATTATTCTTCCTCTTCATCATACATTTCACATGCATATACCTTTGTGGCTCTCAAGTAAATCATATTCTCTCCTAATTAGCAGCCTTTGTATTTTGTGTTCTCTTTTCTTAGAAACACACTCCCTCAACCATAGCATTTCTGATTTGAGAGTATGAAGAACTCATTGACACAAAAAAAATCGAAACACCCAAAAAGGCATACAGAAAGAAGTAATTACTTAAAATTCTGCTACCTAGAAAGAATTACTCCTAATATTTTTGAGGACAATCCTCCTATACATCTCTCTATAGATCTACAGGCCACTATAAGCAGTCTATCATAAATTCTAATTCTTTCCACACTGGTTCTTCCTCATATTGCAGTTGTGAACTCAGAAACCACTCTTCAAAAAGGGCCTTCTGAAACCATCCATCTCCATGGAATTTCAATCAATCAATCAGTCTCTCTCAAATTAGGTTTTTTGTTGTTCCTATCTGTATTTTTTGTCTTTCAAACACTAACTGAATGTAAGCTCCTTGAGGGCAGACATTTCATCACTACTTTGTGTATTACTAGGATCTGGCTAACAACTAATACATCACAGATGCCTAATACTTTATGCTTGAAGAGAAGATGGTTTCAATTATCAATCAGACGCTACTAAGTTTTAAATCTACATCTCCCACTCAGATTTTGTTATGAGATTCATATTCAAACTTTACCATCTTTTGGTAGCTCTAGTTCAAAAGTATCCAGGCATCTTAGTCTTGGTGGGTCACCAAATTTGTTCTTCCTCATCATGCTCCCTATTTAGTTGGGATACACTGCCATTAACCACATTTCCCAAATCACAAATTTGAATTTTACATTTGATTTCTCCCCCTTAGTCCATGCCCATTCACTTGCCAAAAGCCTCTCCACTTATCTATTAAATCTCTTCAGTGCATCTACTTCAATTCATTCAATCTGCTTCTCTTCAACCCCAGCACTCAAGGACAAATCACCACTCATCAGTTCTCTCCTAGACAGTTACAATCTTTTAATTTCCTGTTCCTCTAAAGCTACAACCTCAGTGGCTACAAACTGCTTCTAACTATATTATATATATATAGTTAGAATATATATTAGATATATAAGAATATATACTATATATTCTTATGGAGATATGTATGTGTGTATATATATATATATATATATACACACATACATATATATGTATATATGAAATATCCTCTAACAACTACCCAGACTTTCTTTATGATCAAGTCTTTGGCCTTCTTTTCATTGTTCAACTAGATCAAGCTCTAGCATACCTCGGGGCCTTTTAAGCAGGTTTTTGTTCTGTCTAAAACACCATGTCACACCACCTTACACACACATACTCATCCTTCAGGTATCAAAACTTCTCATTTTTTTGGTAGGCATAATTCTAAACATATCCTTCCAATGATTTCCATCCTCTGGATTATAATCAAATATTAATTTAGCTATTGCTGTGAACGAACTCTGCAGAGGTAATTAAAGTCATTACTCAGGTTTATTTTAAGGTAGGAAGAGTATCCTGCTGGATCAAATATAATTCACTTAAGTTCTTATAAGCAGAGCTATCTCCTAGCTAAGAGCAGAAGAAAATGTCAAGACTTGCAGCAGAAATTGGTCAACAACCCAATAAAGCCTAGAAACAGATTCTCCCCTCAAAACCTCCACAGAAGATGTCAGCAAAGTGTTGCAACAGGTTAAGCTGCCACTTTCAACTTCACTACCCTTATCAGAGTGTGGGCTTCAGTCCCCGCTGCTCTACTTTGGCTCCAACTCTGCTACATGCTTTGAAAAGCAAGACAGCCCATGTAATTAACTAGGTCCCTTCCATCCACAAGACTAGTATGATGTTCCTGACTCCTGACTTCAGCATGGCCCAGGTCTGACTTTTGCAGTCATTTGGGAAATTAAAACAGTAGATGAAACATCTCTCCCTCGCTCCCCTCTCTGTAGTTCAGCTTTTTAAATAAATCTTTTTAAAAAAAAAATTCACTCCGTGATCCAGACCATGAAACTCTAAGCAGAGACCGCAGCAAAGCCACCTAAACTTCTCACCTGCAGAACTAGAATTTAATGGCTGGGGTACTAAGTGACTAAATTTGTGAGTCTCTCACAGCTATCTCCACCCACAGGCTGGGTTGGGACCTGTGATATACACTCCCCTAGCACTTTATCTTTTTTCGCATGGTATTCATCATACCTACTATACAATATATTCAGTCTAACAACTACAGTCAGAGATTTTCTATTTTTGTGCACCATACACCATCATAATCCAATGTCTGCACAACTGGTATACGTCTATATATAAAATGTTAACCGGAAACACAAACTTTGTATTCAACAGTCTTTCAAAATTCTTCATCAAAACATCACCTATAAGGTGCTATACTGTACTTCTATACCAAGGGTCAAAGTTCCAATGAATGGAATAATATCTAGAATCATTTGGGCATTTGTTCTGTTGGTTTTACAAACCCTCCTTTACCACTACTCCCCACTCCATGAACAACGATCCCAGAGGATCTTGGCCATCCAAAAAATCACAAAACATTGTCATATAGACCCATCATTACTAATCTCTCTGAGTGATATTTCTCAAATATGTTGAATTATAAATACAGGCTCAAAACAACTGTTCTACTATTTTGAAGAAATATTTTTCAAACTACAAAGAAAATGAAATTTTTTTCAATCTCAGGCATTACTATTTTATAACAAAAAGACTTCATATGATAAAGCCATCTGATAAAAGGAAGAAAAGTCAAGTAAAAGAACATATACTTACACCAATGGAAAAGCAAAAAATGGGAGTGTCATGGTAAGTCTTGCTGTAAGTTCGTCGGGAAGGTACCACAAGTATACAATTAAGGATGTAAATAGATAGAGAACTGAAGAATAAAGAATTAATCTTCCAACCCATAATTTTTGTAATCTCTGATTTTTTTCCCTAAATTCTTCCAATGCTTGAATTTCCTGTTAAGAGAAAATTATTTCACATATTAAATCTTAAACTTCAAAATTCTCAACATGATAAACGTTATATGGAAGAATTCTTAAAATTTGCTGAAACATAATGCTCCAATAATTTTAAATATGAAAAACTAAAAAGGAAGCTAAGATTTTAAAATGCCTATTCTGACTACTCAAACAAATCACTGCTTAAAATGCAAAATTACTACTTTACCCTATCAACTCATCAAAGCTTAAAGGAATGAAATGTGCATCAAGAAATAATACTGACTGAGTCATACAACTACTGATTCTCCTAATACAAGACCTGAAAGCTTTGGTAACTAATATTAAAAAAAGACAAAAATTAATGGGGTCAGGCTGGAATTCAGAGTTTAAGCTCTGGGCTTCAACTTGGCCCATGCAACAGCCATTGCGGCCTCTTTAGAAGACCACAGATGAAAGATGTCTGTCTCTCTCTCTCTCTCTCATCCTGTTCTCCCTTTTCAACTCTGCCTTAAAACTTAATCTTAAAAAAAGAGGAGGGGGGGCCTGGTATGATAACATAGTGGCTAAAGTCCTCGATTTGCATGCCCGGGATCCCATGTGGGCAGCGTTTCATGTCCCAGATGCTCCTCTTCCCATCCTGCTCCCTGCTACTGGGAAGGCAGTAGAAGATGCCCACCCTTGGGATCCTGCATCTGCATGGGAGACTTAGAAGAGGATCCTTACTCCTAGCTCCGGACTGGCTCGGATCAGGCTGTTGTGGCCACTCAGGGAGTGACCCAGAGGATGGAGGATCTTCTGATTGTCTCTCCTTCTCTCTGTAGACCTGACTTTCCAATAAAAAAAAATATTAAAAAAAGGAAAAATTACCCATAATATTCATCCAGTCTATCACTTTTATTCCCGAAGAATTACTACTCTTGATGGCAGATAATAGTTTTAAGTTTTGCAGACCTTTAAAAATCACTGTACATCATCTTATAATCATTTTATAACACTGATTTCACATTGTGGGTATAATTTAATTCCAATAGACTCTATTACTTGATAGAAACTTAAGTCACCATGGGGGATTTTTTTGAAATCATGTAACATTAAAGTTCTCAAGTTTCCTCCATAACACCTCTAAATTTCCATATCTATTCTCCATAAAATTCAGACTAAAATGATAGCTACTTCATACCTAAAATGAATTAAAATGAATATCTCATTGATAAAGAACATACCTTATCTATATTTTCTAGAACTTCCACAGTTGAAGGTTTTGTCTGTTATGGAAATAAAAATGAGACAGCATTAAAACTTATGGCTATAAATCAAGAAACATTCTGATTTACACAGTCATAAACAACATTATTATCAAAAGTTGAGTTTTTTACAAACATTTCACAACATATATTCCTTTCTGTAATCAGACTTAAATAAAAAATTATAATTACAAATAGAATTATGTAAGATTTAAGAAATAAGCATTTCCCTACTTAACTTCTTTAGCCTCAAAAAGACTTTTGACTCTGGCAGTTCAATTCTTCCCATTTTAAACCTCAGCAGAGCATACTTTCATATAGAGAAACAATTTTCCTCCAAGAAAAATGTTCTTAAGACATGATTAATTAAAAGAATTTATATTTTAAAAAAAACAGACTAGAACATGAATATGGCAAATTGGCAGCTTCCGTCAGTTGCTGGCAATAGTTTAGAGTGATGACAAATATTATTTTGATTTTTTTGTGTGTTATTTAGTTATGAGGATAGTGTATGGTAAGCAGTCCGTTTGATGGTTTACTAATTTCCTCGTTGTTGAGAAGTCCGAGTTGATTATGTATTTAATATGATAACCATTTGTATGCTGTGAATTGCATTAAGAGTTATGTAGGGCAGAGTTGATGCTTACTAAATGTACAAAATGGATTGATGAGATTAGCCAGTTAAATCTTTTCACCAGTAAGGCACTCAACAGCCCATGAGATATTTATTAAAAATGTCAAGTAAATCCTCTTCTTTTTGTATCATAGTGTCAAATAGCAGTAAAACAAACATGTTAAGATCCTTAATCTACTGCTATGTTTTACTGTAAAATTTACCTTTGTTAAAACTTGCTTCTGTTCAAATTTGTTGAGACCGCACATAAAAGTATCCTAATATTACTTTGGCTGGTATTTTCTAATTACTGTATAATATTTTGGGAATGCAAATTTCATTTGAATGTCAACTACAGTTAAGCATGTGCCGTTTGTTTTTTCTTACTCAGGTTTTGTAATTTGATGGAATGTTTTTATCACAATTTAATAAATGTTTGCTTTATTTAATAAAAAAAAAAACAGACTAGAGATAATCTGATGTGTTATTTACCAAAAGTTCATTTTCAACTCTAGGGGTCAAAATCAACAGGTAGTAATACTTTCATTCTAAATTCTTAAGTATCTTTTTGAAAGATCAGAATACTTCATTATAGCAGAGTTTGACAATTTTTTTTTATGTCGCCTAGAATAAAAACGAGCAAAAATGGCAAATGTAATACTTAGAAAGATATTTACCAATTACATACTCAACAATCAGAGTAATGAATATGAATTCCTTTTAGTTCCCATAAGAGTTGTTAACTTCAGGCTGAACTGTATGAAACTGCCATTTTTATAAGCATTTAACATTGGCAATTTCATATGATTCATCTGAGTTAGAAAGAAAAAGGAAGCCTAAGGTTTCCATAAAGGGAGTCTTCTCACTCATGTGAAATCTAAAAAAGTCCATCTCATAGAATTAGAATAGAATGGTGGCTATCATAGGGTGATAGATTTGGGGAAGAGGGTTACTGAAGAACATGAAATTACTATTAAGATGGGAGAATTAAATTCAAAATATCTATTATACATCACACTGACTTTATCTAATGATGATATATTCTTGAAAATGCTAAGTACATGTTAAGTGTTCTTACTACAAAACTGATAACTATGTGAGATAATACATTATTCAATTGGCTAGATTTAATCATTCTTAAAACAAATACATGTCAACAGTGGAAGTGCAGAACAGTTTTAGGAGGGGTGTGCAGAGAAATCTTCAACGCCTTAGTGAGGAGTAACTAATCTTTGTGTCCTACCTAGTAAGGCATGTGTGAGTCCACACTGACCGTTTCCTGACTGGTTCCAAGCTTTCCTTGTTGTTCTCTATCTATTCCAGTGTGTGTGTGTGTGTGTGTGTGTGTGTGTGTGTGTGTGTGTGTGTGTGTGTCTGTGTGTGTGTGTAAACCATTCTGCATTTCAACTGTTGACATATGCCTTGTTAGAGTTATAAGCCAGTTTAGACTATCCCAAAATCTGCCAAGTTCAGCAAAATTATGCTTCAACACAATAAACTGTTGAATGCTAAAATGAAAATAGACACGAAACAGCTGAATAGTACCCTATAGCCATTTTAAGGTGCATAGCAGCCAGTTCTGTGTATAAACTAAAATTGAAATGTCAATGAAGTAGTCACAGGATATGGTTAAGAACTTGCATTGCATTTTTTAACATATTTGTTACTCAATACCATGTCAATTAATTCCATAATGTTGTAAATCGTTGTTGATGTTATGCTGTGGCTTTTAATTGATTGGGATGATATTCTGCCAGCTCTGCTTTCAGACCAGAGATGGTCTCCCCAAGAAACCGTTGAATTTTCTGGACAATACGATGCTGGACTCTATGCTTGCAATGAAAGAATCTTGACAGAATTTAAACTGTAATACTGCAACAAAGTGGAGGAATCCACCATGGGGGGAGGGTATGGGGAGGGGTTGGGGGAATCCCAGAGCTTATGAGACAGTGTCACATAATGCAATGTAATAAAAATAATAATAATAATAAAAATTTTTTAAAAAATACATGTCAATATATGTAATTTTATCTGCCAATTTAAAAAATAAAGGAAGATAAAGGCAGAATCAGTATAATGGCAGTTCAAAACAATGCTATCCTAACAATAGTTCAAAAATTATATTATGTGCAAAGTATTGCTAGACTCTATTATAATACAAGGAATCAAAAAATAAGCAATTTGTCCTAGGTTATATCATCTCCTCTTACATTTATATTTTATAGCTCTAAATTTGAAATACTTCTAAACACTTACCCAATACAACCAAACCGCATTAACTTTAGCTAACCTCTAATTCCTAAAACTCTAGCGTGACTTCAGTAAATATTTGTGATAAGCATTACGTTAAGAAAAAACAGTCTTTAAAAATTCTATGTGCAGAGGCCAGTGTGCAGAACAGGGTGCTAAGTCCCTGCCTACAACACCAGAATCCTGTAACAGCACAACTCTAAGTCATGGCTGTCCCACTTCTGATCCAGCTCCTTGCTAACTAATGTGCCTGAAAAGGCACTAGAAAATGGTCCAAGCACTTGGACTCCCAACCCCATATGGCAGACCCGGATGGAGTTCCAGGTTCCTGGCTTCCAGTCTCTCCCAGCCCCAACTGGTGTGGCCTTTGGGAAGCAAACAGCAGCTGGAAGCTCTTTATCTGTGTCTCTCCCTCCCAATCTGTAACTCTGACTTTCAAACAAATCCCTTGGAAATTTTAAGTCTGTTACAGAATATTTAATTTCCACTATGTTTCAAATAAGTTTGAAATCTAGACAAAAGATGAAAACAAGAAAACATTTTGACAAAAATACATGAATACAGAAATACAGTTCAGTTATAAGTCAAACAGCTTTATTAAAGACAATAGATATCTATACAAAAAGTAAAACTTCTAAAATCAAAATAGGAAAGCAAATTAGAAAGAAGAGAAATTAACTGGAGTTAAGGATAATATCAAACTACTACTAAAGGCAACAGCACAGAGGAAACCGTTGCAGATACCATTATGTAATATCTTTACATAATTACACTTAAGAGCTAGCAAGTTGTAAAGAATAACTTACCCTCCATCGAGAAAATAATCCACCCATCTTTTATGCATAGAAACTGGGCACAATGACAAATGTCATCAACCATCCAAAGAAAGTCACAGCTAGAAATAGAACAAGTATTTTCAAATGTTAAGTTAAAAACACAACACAAATGACAAAATTTAGATGTTGCAATATGACCTAAAAATACTATAACACATTAATTTATTTAGACTGTATGTAGAACTTGAATTAAATCATTTTGATGGATTCCACCTTTTAAAAAATTCTTTCTGAGTGGGCACTGTGGCATAATGGGTGAAGCTGCATCCCAGAACCACAAATGGGCATCAGTTTAAGTGCCAGCTGCTCCACTTCAAATCCAGCTCCTTGTTAATGATCTGGGAAAGCATGGCACAAGTCCCTGGGCTCCTGCACCCACACGGGAGACCGGATGAAGGTCCCAGCTCCTGGCTTTGTTCTGTTCCAGGCACATCCATTGCAAATGGGTAGTGCACCAAATGGAAGAGATCTCTCTCTCTCTTTCTCTCCCTCTCTCTCTCTGTAGTTCTGCCTTTCAAATAAATCTCTTTTAAAAAATCACCTCTTCATAGTGAGGACATATTTTAAAGTGAAAATAAAACTGGAAAGATTTTAAATTACAAGGAATTTCTGAAATGTATATCATTTCACCTCACAGTTCCTTGTTGTTCCTTTAAGGCAAGTTTTATTATACTACCTTCAGTCAATATACTTTAAAACATCAATATGCTTTAAAATACCATTTCTGTCAATGGTCTCCCCAAGAAACTGTTCAATTCATCTGGACAATAAGATGCTGGACTCTATGCTTGGTATATGTTTGCAAAGAAAGAACCTTGATTGAATTTGAACTGTAATATTGCAACAAGGTGGAGGAATCCACCATGGGGGAAGGGCATGGAGAGGGGTTGGGGGATTCCCAGAACCTATGAAACTGTCACATAATGCAAAATAATTAATAAAATTTAAAAAAATGTACCATTTCTGTCACTCCTGTATCTCCCATCTAAACTAGTTATCTGGAATTACCGGTGTTTTACAAGGTTTAGAAAAACATCAGAGCCAACTGGAATTTGAATAATAAATGTTACAAGGTTACCTGCGACCTTAAGAAAACCATTTAAATGATTCTGAGCCTTGATTTTCTTATCTGTAAATTACAGAAAATATGAATCCTTTCTCACAAGATAGCCTTTAATATCTTAAATTGAAAACAAAACAAAATCTAAGTGAGGGGCCTCCACTGTGGTATATATAGTGAGCACCAGCTCCCAGCTGCTCCACTTCCGCTCCATCTCCCTGCTAATATGCCTATTGTGTGTCTGGGAACTCAGTGGAGAACGGCCCAAGCGCTCAGGACCCTGCACACATGTGGTGGACCTGGAAGAAGATCCTGGCTGGTGAAGACATTGAAGAAATGAACCAGCAAATGAACATCCCTGTCTCTCCCTCCCTCTCTGCCTTTCAAATAAATCAATATATCTTTATTAAAAAAAAAAAAAGCTAAGTAAACAGAACGATTTTTCCAACGGCTCAGAAGAAACAAATTTTATAAAGCCCTTTTATCTTCTGACTGCTGGTCTCTATTATTAAACACTACAGTCCAACTCTTCAGTAAACATTTCAGATATTTTGTCTAAGTCTCTCTAGCTATTTGTTCTTCATGTCACCTAGCTGTGTTATCATCTGGTGTTTTTCTATGACTCTCCAATATTGTGTAATAATATCATACTCTAAATAAGTTTATATTCAAAAATTATATAAATACTATTACGTTAAAGCTGAAATATTAAAAGTATACCTTCAAAGTAACATATTTTTACCAAATTATAGCTTGTACTTGCTGTGTGGAACTACTTCATCTCCAAAACAATCAAAAATTATCTAGGCCATACTGCTCACATTTGTAATCATAAATGTAAATTACAAAGTAATACCAATGCCCAATAAGATCCTTCACCTGCAGCAATGTAAAGGAATCAGTACAAGGCATACCTATCTTGGAGTTTCTTTTTCAGAAATGTAAGAGTGCCTAACATGGGCCCGGCGGCGGGGCCCGGTAGCGTGGCCCGGTAGCGTGGCCCGGAGGCGTGGCCCAGCGGCTAAAGTCCTCGCCTTGAGCATGCCGGGATCCCATATGGGTGCCGGTTCTAATCCCAGCAGCTCCACTTCCCATCCAGCTCCCTGCTTGTGGCCTGGGAAAGCAGTCGAGGACGGCCCAAAGCATGGGACCCTGCACCCGCACAGGAGACCCTGAAGAGGTTCCTGGTTCCCGGCATCGGATCGGCGCACCGACCCGTTGCGGCTCACTTGGGGAGTGAAACATCGGATGGAAGATCTTCCTCTCTGTCTCTCCTCCTTCTGTATATCCGGCTTTCCAATAATAATAAATTCTTTAACAAAAAAAAAAAAAAAAAAAGAGTGCCTAACAGCAAAACACTATTACTTCCAAAGTAAATTTTAAGACCCATAAAGCTAACCAAGATAATAAATGCTACAAGACAATTTAAATTATAACCTAATATGATTAACTCTTCAGTATTAGCTCAGTGTTCAAATTTATGAAATGTAGTTCTAGGAAATCCAGGAACTTTAAAGAAAAAAATTGATAAATTTCCATCTGAGTCAAAACATCAAATAAACCTTAACCTTCATAACATGCTAAAAATAATCACAAAGAAAGGTTAGAGGTCTGCAATATAGAAGAACCACTCAACCTGATATTCTCAAAGTATACATCACCACATTATTTTGGAACTGGTGTATGGTTTTATCTAGCATAGTGTTTTATATTCAACCAAACACACTTTCGTTTGTAACAAAACTACATGCTTCCAAATTAAGTCTGTAGCCATCAAACACTAGGCCAAATTTTCAATAAATGAAATTAGTAACAAAACCAATGTCAACTATTTAAGGTCTCATCTCTAGCTGATCCTGAAACAAATGCTTTCCACAATTTTTATCATTTAGGTATTCCTTTCCCCCACATCACAAATAAGTCATCTGAGGGAGAGAAGTAATTTGCTCAAGTGCTAAAAAAAGACATAAGGTAGCAAAGGTAGGCATTCTTTCTTTCTCAAAAGCAATCAGCTATTTTAAGTAATACAAAAATCAGAAATGAAGTCGGCTTCATATACATTAGATAGGAACAGTTATATACCAATATATGAAAGTTCCACTGACATTCTCAGAGTGTTGTTAAACAGAACTACCTAAGTGGAAATGGAGTTATCAACGCAAGACAGACAGTGTTGAGCACGATGTATCATGTAATTCCATTCCTTTATCTGATTAAATGTCAATGTTTAAATCTCCATTAAGGAAAAGCTAGATGACTGCCAAAATCATGCAGCTCCAGAAACAGGCAGAACAATCACTGTAAGTCTACAAGTTTAGCCTTTATTTGTTTACCACTTGCCACTCTTAAAATAAGCACAATATGAAATGCATGCATAATAGCACAATTAAAACCAACTTTGACACCAATTATTTGCTTGGAGGATTGATTTGGAGCTAATGAAACAATCAGGGCTTAGTCTCTAAGATCCCAAAAGCAAGGGTTTGTGCTTTTAAATTTTTGCGATAAAACTGAGTTAAGATGTGGCCCGGCAGCGTGGCCTAGTGGCTAGGGTCCTCGACTTGAACGCCCCGGGTTCCCATATGGGCGCCGATTCTGATCCTGGCAGCTCCACTTCCCATCCAGCTCCCTGCTCGTGGCCTGGGAAAGCAGTTGAGGACGGCCCAAGGCTTTGGGAACCTGCACCCACACAGGAGACCCGGAAGAGGTTCCTGGTTCCCGGCATCGGATCATCGCGCATCAGCCCGTTGCAGCTCACTTGGGGAGTGAATCATCGGACAGAGGATTTTCCTCTCTGTCTCTCCTCCTCTCTGTGTATTTGACTTTGTAATAAAATAAATAAATACATCTTTAAAAAGAAAAAAAACTGAGTTGACAGTCAATATGCTATATCCATGCTTTCCTATTCATAACCAAAGAAACAGTCAACCGTTATTGTTCCAGCAAGCTTTCTAAGAAATTCAGGTATTTGCTAAAAGCTGATTTACTATAATGCACATGTAACGAGTGGTACTTTACAACAGACATGAAAATACAACAAAACTAAATAATTAAACATTTCTCTTTAGTTTAAATGTCATACTTCTACTTTCAACTAATGGTTCTCTCCTATCACCCAAACATCTTAACCCCAATTCCGGTGTCCCATCACTTACCACGAAAGCTTGGGCAAATAAATTTTTTTACCTCTCTGTTACTCAATTTCCCATTCTACAAAGGCTGGATAGATAAGGACCTTCTGAAATTCTGAGAGGCTTACATGACATAACCTATTCTGAACTATTTATACCAGTGCCTGATACAACTTTTTACTTCTACGCTCATTGTTGATTTCCCATAATTTCTGCTTCCTTTCAGATACCTGTACATTGAAAAACACATGGGACCGCACGGTGGCGTAGCCCAGCGGCTAAAGTCCTCACCTTGAAAGCGCCTTGCATCCCATATGGGCGCCCTGCTGGCAGCTCCACTTCCCATCCAGCTCCCTGCTTGTGGCCTGGGAAAGCAGTCGAGGACGGCCCAAAGCTTTGGGACCCTGCACCCATGTGGGAGACCTGGAAGAGGTTCCTGGTTCCTGGCTTCGGATCAGTGTAGCACCGGCCATTGCGGCTCACTTGGGGAGTGAATCATCGGACGGAAGATCTTCCCCTCTGTCTCTCCTCCTCTCTGTACATCTGACTTTGTAATAAAAACAAATAAATCTTTAAAAAAAGAAAAAAACACATGGGAGTCAACCCAAGTACTTCCCTCAGAAGCGTAAATCAATTTGCCTGTACTTGAGTGGACAGATGGCTCAATCTCAAATGGGTTGTCCCCAGGAACTCTTCCATGGATGTGTACAGTCTCTTCTACTTTAATATCACAAGGAGATCTGGCATGACCTTAAGAGTTGGGTGCATTTCATTGTGTTTTTCTTTTCTTTTCTTTTCTTTTAAGATTTTATTCTATTCTATTACAGAGTCAGATATACAGAGAGGAGGAGAGACAGAGAGGAAGATCTTTCATCCAATGATTCACTCCCCAAGTGAGCCACAACGGGCCGATGCGCGACGATCCGAAGCCGGGAACCTGGAACCTCTTCCGGATCTCCTGTGTGGGTGCAGGGTCCCAATGCATTGGGCCGTCCTCAACTGCTTTCCCAGGCCACAAGCAGGGAGCTGGATGGGAAGTGGAGCTGCCAGGGTTAGAACCGGCGCCCATATGGGATCCCGGCACATTTAAGGCGAGGACTTTAGCTGCTAGGCCACGCTGCCGGGCCCCCATTGTGTTTTTCAAAGAGCAATAATAACATCAATCATACTATTTAAATGCTTTCTAACTGCTAGTCTCACTCAGCTTTAAGTATCAGAATTTAAAATTTTGAGAAATGTTTTTCTTAAATCTTCCATTCTCTTCAGAAAACATGAAAACAATGGAATAAAATAGGCCTGGATTTAAAATACAGCTCAATCACATGGGGGTTATGGGATCTTAGGCAAAACACTTTAAACTCTTTGAGACTCAGTTACCATTTATAAAGTGGTGACAACATCTATACATTGGAGCATTGGCATCTGGCTAAATGATGTTATGTAGCATCTGGCACATTATCCAACACACAGTGCTTAATAAATCATAACAATTCTTAATACTGTTATGAGAAAATACATGTAGTACTTACATTAAGCACCTTGAGTGTCTTAGAAGCACCAACTTAATATTTTTTAAATTGCAAATAAAACTACAGTTCATATTTTTACTAAAATTCCATTGCTCTCATTTTCTCTAATTTAAAAAGGAAAGCAAAATATTCTGCATGCTTTTCCATGAAAATAACCCAGCAGGTCTTTCAGAAAAAAGCAGTGGAAGTTTACTTTTATCCCTAATTAATCATGCTTCAAACTTAAGCATAAACTATTTAATCACCATCAAATTACCTCCAATTTGTGCTTAAAACTGATTCGTTTTAGAACTCCTTCAAGTGTCCTAATTGTACTGAGCATTCTGAGATATTCCAAAACCAAATGTCCAAAATTAAAATAAATGAAAAGCAGTACACCTCTAAGAGCAGTTCATATAACTTATGACGATTCAGTGCTTGCTTGCATGGCAAGTCACTTTTCATTCTCACTAAACACTATCAAAAAATAACTGATTTTCCAGAGAACCATACGTTTATGAAAACCTTAACTTCTTTCTTTGCTTATTTTAGTAAAGATAGACACAACACATAAGCAGAATTAGAGATCTGATTTCAGCAGATGTCAGAGAACTTGAAAAAGTCTATCAATGCGCCACTCTTGTATAAGACAAAGTGTACAAAATCAACTTGGTCCTCAATAGAGAACTGAGGTCAAGGGCCAAGCTTCGCTCACTTCCACCAGAACGCTACTGAATGGGATCAGTTCTGCCCAGGGTGACACCCAGGCCACTATTTTAGTAACCAGCACAAACCAAAAGCTACGAGGAGAGGAAAGCGGAACAGGGAAAACTGGGTGCAGTCCCAGTCCCGCTGGGTCCCGTGAGAGCAACCCACAGTCAGCAAAGCTCACCTCACCAGCCCCGCCCGGCGCGTTCTCAATCCCAGACGAGGAGGCACGGCGTGGGAAGACCCGAAACGGACTGAGGTAGGCAAGGCTCACCAGCCTCCGTCTGCCACGCCCGGGACACCTACGCAGCTTCACCCTTCCTCCCCACCCCTCCACCTCATCTTCTCCTGCATAAGGATGAAGGTGCAGAGGCCAAGTGGCACACCACCCACGCCCACACGCCGAGGCTGGACCTGGCCAGTCCGCAGTCCCCGCCGATCTTCCCAACATCAGCCGAGAAATGAGAGATGAGCAGGACAGTCAGAGAGCCCAGAGTTCACCTCGGCATCTGCCGCTCTGGCTCCTTCTGCATCTTTACCCTCCCGAACAGATGGGCCAAAGAACGGAGGCTTCAAGCCAGCCACCGCACGCAAGGCTGGAGAGATCACCTCCGCCCCGAGGTGGCGCGGAGGCCGCACGACGGGGTCTCCGGCACCTCCACAGCCATCCCTGCTCCTGGGCTGCCCAGCCGGGATCGGCGCACACTCCCGCGGGAGGCTGAGAAGCCGCCGCCGCCGCCTCCGCAGAGCGCCTAGGCCACTGGGCATGCGGCAGAGGGACACCGGGAGCTCGGGGACAAAGCTCCGCCAAGGCCCCGCCAGGGACCTCAGGCTGAGCGCCTTACCTGCCTGAAGTGGGTGCAGCCTGGCCCCGGCGTCCACCCCGGGACAGCCTCGGCCGCCACCGCGTAACAAGCCAAACCCGCAGCTCCAGCAATCGGCGGACGCCACTGACAGAGCCCGGGGCCTGGCCAACTCCTTCCCATCAAACCCCGCGCTCCCGCCGCCAGCCAATGGGCGCCGCAGCCGGCGCGCGCCGCTCCCCCGTCACGTGACGCGCCAGGGCGGGCAGTTGGGGAGGGTCAGCCGGGCGGTTGGCGAAGGGATGCCGGTCCAGGCGGCCTCTGTGCCTCGTCGTCGTGTCGGGGCGTGCTCAAGTTTATTGCGACTCTTCCCAATACAGTTATTTCTAGCTCTTCCCCTGCCTCCTTTTCCTTGTAAGTCTTTGCTACCAATTCTCTCGGGGGCTTGGAGGGAGAAAACACAAAACTGATCCTTGTGGTCCTAATCCTCCGTGGAGAGGAGCGAGGGTCGGACCAAGGCTGGGGACGTGAGTGTGTGTGGAAAAGGGTCGGACCTGGAGCGTCCTGGATCATGCAGCCGGCCACAGAGCAAGGTCCCAGACGAGCCGGTGCGGTGCGAGAGGCTTTCCTCAGGCTCGCGCGTCATAAAGGGTCATTGGATGACTCGGAGGCGCTCACCTCACCTCCAGTGAGGTGGATTTCAAAGCCGGGGAGAACAATCCAAGCAGTGTTTTCCACTTAAGATTCTCACCTTAAGAACACTTCTCCAGAGGCCGTGATCCCTGGGCCCGTGATAACCAGCCGGGCTATATTGGGCTTGGATTTGAAACCGTGCCTAAACGGTGTTAGGTTTCCCACTGCACTGGAAAGACAAGTCTAAAAAAAAATCATGTTCGGATGAAAAAATACGAGAGATGTGCCCTCGATAAAGTGGGGAAGGCTAAGTCTCTTCAGCTAAGGCCTTTACCATGTTTTACCCTGAGTGCGGAGCTTTTCGTGGGCTTTTCTCCTACTTCAATATAGAGTTGGTGAGTCTTGAGTGCAAGTTTTAATATGCTATGTTCAAATTTTGGCAACACGAGCAAAGAAAATAAAATGGTCATCGTTTGATAAAAATAATATACCCCAAGCTACTACATGATTCGCTGTCGAGTTGCTTGTACTGAGTTACATTTTTTATTTAGAGCTCAGTCATCTTAGAAGGATGAACTAAAATGTAATGCCTTGTGTGTAGAAATGTAGAAGAAAATAAGCAAACAACTGTTTTGAGAGGGAAATCTGACCTTTTTGTTTTGCAACCAGTTTGAAAGTATGAAAGTCTATGTAGCTAAGTAAATACATCTCACCTCTGGAAACTTTTCTTACTAATAAACAGGAAAGATGGGCTTTTATACTTGTGTTGCAGGATATGAGCAAGATCACACCAGACATGTCTAAGGTTTATTAAGGAGTGTTTATTAACCAAGCTTGGTGATAATAGAGCACAATAGCAAATCACAAGTTCATATAGCACTCCAACCAATCATCCAACCAACCATAATCCCAAAATGAACAAATGGTTATTATCCTTGAGTCCATCCATTAAGCTGAAGACCTATGTCCCAGCTTCCCCAACAATGTAAGTTATCCTAAGAGAGATGCAACAAGTAACCTGGACACACTTCCAAAGCTGCAGACATTCACCTTTCCCTGGCTTCTCTGCCCACATTCCACTACTGCTAGGCCTCACCCCTCCTGGAACTCCTGACAGCCAGCACACAAACTAGAAACAACATTATTATAACCATTGCCCCATCTAAGCAGTACACAGGCACCACGCTCAGGGGATTACCTTTCCTGGGTCAGCCAAGAGTTGAGGTGCCAGAGTAATGGAAGCAGCTGGCCAGAAAGAGAGTGAGAGCCCCTGCTTCCTGGGCCTTTTAAAGGGACTTATGAGGGGGCGTGGTTACACGACAATGCACTACCATCCCCTCTCAGTTGATAGGTGAGTCACAGGTGGGCAGGAGCGAATACCTAAGTGTTGTGGGCTAAGGAGTTGGTTAGTGTTCCTTGGGATGGACAGGAACAGGAACTGGGCTTGTAGCTAAAAATGCCTAGACTAATTGGACTTGTCTGCATCCAATATCCTGGTCAAATTAGGAGTGGGGGAAGTGGTTGAGGATGGAATTATCATTCCATTGCTATTAGGACCCACCTTCAGGACAGAGGATAGGGGACCCAGCCAAATTTCATTTGCCCACTGTCAATGGGTGCTGGCTATCACTGGCTGCACCCCATAACACTTGCAAGTAACTTATCCTCTAGTCTTTGCTGAGCCATCAAGGCCTGTTACAAATAAAGGGTGAGGGAGAGGTGAGATGAAGAGCCAGCAGGGTTGGAGACAGTCCAAAAACTTAATCCTGAGATGAGACAAGATTCCCTGAGGAATGGGAGAGATTTGACCTGGTAGTGGGAGAAAAGAATAATTTAATCATGAACTCTTTTAATCCTCTGAACCACCTATTTAAAAAAAGCATAATTTTTCAAGTGAAACTCTAAAAGGAAGAAATTAAATAGGCCTACGTTGTTGAGGGCAACCAGGCACCCTGCCTCTTATACAAAATGAAGGTAAGTAAACAGAGAAATCAACAGTTGCACTGTATGCAGGACAACAGGGTGATTCCCAACATTTATGACAAGGCCCAAAGTTAAGGGCTGAGGATACAGAGATAAGACAGCATTTTAAAGCATCTGACCACTAACTAATAAGAGAAATCTGCAAAAGAAAAGACCAAGTACAATTCAGGATAAGTAAATGCTATGGTAGAGGCTGATGTTTAGAGTAGTGGAAAATGGATGAGGCAATAGCAGCTGGAAGGGGTGCTGAAAGCCTTTGATGGCGTTGTCTCTCGGAGTCCAAATGTGAAGTTATTGCCTAGGGATACTAAAAGTGTCTGGTGGAGTTTGAGGAAGCAAATTCTACTGAACACCAGGAAATACTTATGAGAAAACAAACTGCACAGCCAGGGGTCTAAATGGTCTTATTTAGCAAACTGAACATTTTCTGGTACAATGAGAGCTTGGGCTAGGGACATTCATTGATCTGCTCAGAGAGATAAGGAAAGACTCCCCTGAAAAAGTCACATGCAAAGATCTAAAGGGTGAGGAAACTGAAGAGGGGAAGTGGAGTATCCTGTGGAAAGGATTTTGGTCAGAAGGGCCCATCACCAGCCTGAGGGACTGAAACTGGAGCACCAGGACTGTGGAGAGTGCTGAAGCACCAAGCTGGAGACGCACTAAGCATGATTTGGGCCACATTAAGAAAGTGTGTTTTCTTAAGAGTAAGAAAGGAGGGGATTTGACCTAATCAGATCTGTGTTTTGGGTAGGTCAGCTACAGTGTGAGCAGACATGCAGGGGGATGGCGGGGGGCAATGTTGGACCAGGTAGGATGTATAATTGGAAGGTAATGTGCTGTGTGATAGTAGATGCAGATAAGTAGAAGTAGCAGATAGTAGAAGTAGATAAGTATAATGAAGAAAAGCGATCAAAAAAAAGGATTCACTTATGATGGGTGTTGGTGGGATGGGATGAGATTGGAGGAGAGGATGATTCAGCATTTCTGGCTAGTCTAGTGAGAATATATACTACTGCCATCACCGAGATATGGGGGCCACCAGAAGAGATCTGGGGGTAAATGGTGATTTCCATTTGAATATGCTGAATTTAAGGTGTTTTCAAGACTTTCAAGGGAGATGTAAGCCAAGGGGATCTAAGGGGCTGCAGCACTGAGAAGTGGCCTGGAAGAAAAAATAGATCACAGTTGGTGGCCTCTTCTGAAGGGTACTTTTTCAAAATGAAACTATTGTTTATTATGAATAATATGTTTCGTGGAAAAATCCATTGAGAGGAATAAAACATTTGGAAGTCCCTAAAGCACTTTCCCAGACTTCTCTGAGAATATGTAGGAAACCTTGTTCAAAAACTAAGATTCTGATTCCAATATGTTTGGTCCTGTACATTTCTACTTTGACAAATGTCACTGGTGATTCTTCAGGCAGTGTAGCTGTAGTCCTGGAAGCTACTACATGAAACTCACTGGAATGTTTTTCCAAGATAGACTCTTGGACTCAGACTAAAACGAGGGGTAGGCAGACAGAATGGAGAGAGAACAATGCTCCCACACCAGGTACCATCATGTCCCTTCATCTTTTTTAAGGTTTATTTTTTTTTTATTACAAAGTCTGATATACAGAAAGGAGGAGAGACAGAGAGGAAGATATTCCATCCGATGATTCACTCCCCAAGTGACCACAATGGCCGGTGCTGTGCCAATCCAAAGCCAGGAGCCAGGAACCTCCTCCAGGTCTCCCACGTGGGTGCAGGGTCCCAAGGCTTTGGGCCATCCTTGACTGCTTTTCCAGGCCACCAGCAGGGAGCTGGATGGTAAGCAGAGCTGCCAGGGTTAGACCGGCGCCCATATGGGATGCAAGGCACATTCAAGGCGAGAACTTTAGCCACTAGGCCACTGTGCCAGGCCCATGTCCCTTCCTCTTTGACAGAGGCATAGTAGGCTCTCCATCTGCCACCTCTGCTGAGTAATAACTGTTGAATTTTGGCAGCAGACAGCTCTCAGTGGCTGCAGTGATAGCTTCCCTGGCTCTTGAGCCAGGCCTCCTGCATCACCAACTGAAACAACATTCAGCCCAGCCACTCTTGATCGCCATCTTTGTGGAGACTCACCTGTCCCTCCCTGGTCCCCCCTTAATATTCCTCATAATAATTTTCAACTCCCTGTCTTTCTGCTTCTTGCCATTTAGATATGTTTCTGTTTATCTCCTTAGCCAGGGCTAGGATGGTATTAGGGTCAAATGCTACAATTTATCCTCAGCAAAGACTTTGTTTTCTTGAGAAACAACTTGGGACATGTTTTTATAAAGACTAATAAGCTATATCAGGGAAAAGCTTTTCTTCTACCCTCTTATGTTCTGACTTTGGAGCCTATAGATTAAACTGACAAAGGGTAGGCTACCACTTGTGATGCCAGCATCCTATATCAAAGCACTTGTTGGAGTCCTAAATGCTCACTTTCCAGTTCATTGTCGTTGTCCCTGGCTCAGCAATGGATGTTGACCCAAGTGTTTTGGTCCCTACCACCTACCCTAGCTCTACCAGTGGAAGAGTGGGAGGGAATTCCTGGCTCCCAGCTTCAGCCTGGCCCAGCTCTGATTGTTGCACCTGTTTGGGGATGAAGGATTTCTTTTGCTATCTCTCCCTGTCTAGTGCTCCACCTTTCCACTAAAAGTCTTTAAAATACATATTGCCAAGAAAAAACTAATTACATTCATACGTAATTATTTATTTTTCTATTGGAAAGTCAGATATACAGACAGAAAGAGAGACAGAGAGAAGGATCTTTCATCTGATTCACTCTCCAAGTGACCACAACGGCTGGTCACTTGGAGCTGCGCCAATCCGAAGCCAAGAGCCAGGAACTTCCTCCAGGTCTCCCACACAAGTGCAGGGTCCCAAGACTTTGGGCCATCCTTGACTGCTTTCCCAGGCCACCAGCAGGGAGCTGGATGGGAAGCGGGCTGCTGGGATTAGTGTCCATAAGGGATCCTGGCACATTCAAAGCAAGGACTTTAGCCGCAAGGCTGTTGCGCTGAGCCCACACAATAATTTATAAGCAAGTTAGCTGAAGGAAGTGGTCACAATTTGGACTCACATACCATCCTTATAAACGGATGGAGAACAGCAAAGATGTTCAAACCATAAAAACTTGACACGTGATTGCTGACTTGCAAATGGAGGAAAACAGCCATAAGCCTCAGAATGCCCAGAGCGCCTCCAGATTGACATCAACTAAATGGGGAAGTCAGTCCTGCAAGGACGAGGAGCAGCGTTACACCAACAACCTGGATAAACTCGGAAAGTCTCCCTAATAGCCTCCAGAAGGAGCCAGAGCCTTCAGAGAGCATTGATTGTTGCAATGTATTGTGACACAAACATAGCATATAACATTAAAGATTTATATTACCATAAGTAGTGCATAATTCCAGAGATGATTTGTGTCTGAAAGGCATGATTTAAAGTTAGGATGCAAGATATTCTACCATGAAGATCTGTTCAAAACTCCATGTGAGCTCAGTGTAGTTACTGAAAAAGAATAAAACAATTTCTCCTTACAATTAAAAAAGAAATAGTATTCTGGACTACACAGACATACATATATATACCAAGTGGATTAAAGCACTGTCAACTTAGTGCCTGGCAACTCCAAAAGATGGCATCTTAAGGCTATGTAAACAAGAATACACATGGTAAATCAGATAGCTGGTGAAACTTGAATCCTCTCCAGTGTGCATGCAAAGCTTATCCATAAAACAAGGAAGATGTAGCTTTAGCTAATTTATACTAAGATTTATTGTTAATAGGAGTCATAAGAGCACATGGGGTTTTACAAAGCATAAAATATGGAAGACAGATTTCCTGCCCTGAGGAGCTTAGTAAAACAGACAGGCAGTAGCTAAAAGGAAAAATATTAAGTCGTGGTGATTTACTAAGTGATCATCAATGGAAGACTTGGTACAAGGAAGATGTCATAAAAAATGGGAAAGTACTTGAGATTGAAAAATATTCTGTTCCAAAAAGCTCAAAGAAAAAAAAGCATAAAAAGAAGAGAAATAAAAGATAAGGTACTAAAAAATGATGAAACAGGAAAAGGTAAATGGAAAGATGAAGAAATAGACTCTGCTTTCTGTAAGACATGAGCCAATGTGTAATACAAAATTCAAACTGAGTCAACAAAACTGTGAAATGAGGCAACTGAAAATTCTATCCAACTTATTTCTTTGAAAATTTAAGGCAAAACTTTCCTTAAAAAAAAACATAAAACCAAGCCTCTTGTTTCAACTATGTTATTCCATCAGTAAAACATGAATATACACATCAAATTCTGTACAAATTCATATGAAGCTTACCTTCAAAGTGCAAGATTTTTTGAGCTATAGTGTGAAATTAACTTCATAATAGAAGATGCATTCGGAAACACTCATTTTCTTTGTATATGTATTAACTGTGTGTTAGAGAAGTCCCAGTGCTTTCATCAGGCCAAAACCAGACCCTTTAGTTCCCTTCAAGATGAAGACACAGAGCAGGCCTTCGGCCTAGTGCTTAGGATAACAACACACCTGCATCCTGTATCAGGCACCATAGGCTGTCTTGAATTAGTTGTGTACACAATATAGGGTACTGATTAAAATTCATATTCATGGGCCCGGCGGTGTGGCCTAGTGGCTAAAGTCCTTGCCTTGAATGCCCCGGGATCCCATATGGGCGCCGGTTATAATCCCGGCTACTCCACTTCCCATCCAGCGCCCTGCTTGTGGCCTGAGAAAGCAGTCGAGGACGGCCCAATGCTTTGGGACCCTGCACCCGCGTGGGAGACCCAGAGGAGGTTCCTGGTTCCCGGCTTCGGATCGGCGCGCATCGGCCCGTTGCGGCTCACTTGGGGAATGAATCATCGGACGGAAGATCTTCCTCTCTGTCTCTCCTCCTCTCTGTATATCTGGCTATAATAAAATGAATAAATCTTTAAAAAAAAAAATTCACGTTCATTTATGCAATGCCAAACTGCTTCAACACCCTCTGTTGAAAAGATTAACCTTTTTCCATTGAATTGTCTTCGTAGTTTTATCAAAAATCTGTGTGAGGGGTAAACATTTGGCACACTCACTAAGATGCTGTCTGAAGGCAATGCTGTGGTGCCTGGGGTTTAAGCTGCGCTTGGAGTGCTACCACCCAGACTGGGATGTCCGCCTGAGTCCCAGCTGTGCCCTTCCAGTCGAGTTCCCTGATGGTTCTCCAGGAAGGCTGCAGAGAATAATTCAAATACTCAAGGCCCTGGCACCCATGTGAGAGAACCGGCAGGAGGTCCTGGCTCCTAAGTTTGGCCTCATCCAGCCCTGGATGTTACAAGTGTTTCAGGAGTATACCAGTGGACAAAAGATCTCGATCTCTCTCACTGTAATTCAGCCTTTCAAATTAAGAAATCTTCTACAAACAGAAAAAACAGAAGGAGCAAGAAGAGAAAAAATAAACATTTGTGATTTGCAAAATGAAAAGTATTCACAATCTGATCACTTTCTGAGATTGGTTCCAACCATTTCCATTTAGGTAATACATGATACATTGGATATAAGCTTGCCATTTTATGACTTGTTTTCTGCCTGTTCCATTTTATTCTCTTCTGTTTACCCTTTTCTGCCTCATTTTGGACTGAGAAGGTTTCAGCATTTCATTTTAATTTGCCAATCACTGGCTTTACCCTACAGGCCTATCTTTTTATGCAGTACTTTTCTTACTTGTTGCAGGAATTACTAAGTGTCTACTTACTTTCCTAGTTTACTTAGACCTAAGATTTCATCGATTCAACTGATGTGTGGAGGTCTTCCAACCACTTTGGACCTTTTGCTCCCACACATAAACACACACACACACACACACACACACACACACACACACACTACTTTACAGTTGTCATGTCTAGTACATCTACAAACTCTGAAAAACCACCGGTCAATATTAAAGCTTATACATACGTCATTAGAGTTTCTGCCAAAAAGCTTTCTATGAGTTTTTGCTAAGGGATCTTGATACCTCAACTTCTTTAGCTTTAGACTACATTGGCTTCTGGAAGTTTTTTCAATTTTTATTCCCATTCCCTACTCACTGCCTGGAATGCTCTCTCCATTTTTGTCTTTCTGGAAAATCCAGACTCTTCTTTCAGAACTTGATACAAGTGTCAGTAATTCCTGGAGAAAATAGCCTGCTTTATCTTGGGCCTTTATACCAGACAATTTTATATCTCAGTTTTGCTTGTATGGCACATTGTTCATGTATTGTAGTAAATTGCTAACTTCTCTGAGGATGAATTTTTCATCTGTAAAATGTGGATGAAAGCACACACCTGGCGGTGTGGTGAGACTATTCAGAAACAAATTATTCATCAATCCTTTTTTTTTTTTTTTTTTTAGTTTTAATTGCGCTCATAGAATGGTGCAAGTATTGACAAAATGTGCTTAAGAGAGGCTTATTATGGTGCAGCTGTTACAGCCTCTACTTGGGACACATGCACCGGATATCAGAGGGCCTGATTCACGTTCCAGCTATTCACACTCCTGTTCAGCTTCCCATAGAGGCAGCAGATAACAGCCCAAGTATCAGAGCTTCAGTCACTGCTGTGGGAGATCTGGATAGAGTTCTTGGCTCCTGGCTACTCTCTACTGTTGCTGACATTTGGGGAATCAGCCAGCAGATAAACAATCTCTCTCCCTCTTGCTGTGTGTGTGTGTGTGTGTGTGTGTGTGTGTGTGTGTGTGTCTGTGTGTGTGCGTGCTACTCTGCCTTTAAAATAAAATACATAAGTATTTTTATAGAAAAGAGAGAGGCTAGAATTATTTATGTCTATGCTAATGTTTTGTAATTTGGCTGAGCAACACGTCTGGAACTAAGAAGTATTAAGCTGATGAGGCATTTGCCTCAGGTACAAAATACAAGAGGGTGTCAAAAAGACTTTCAGAAATCAATATAAATAATATTTTAATTCAATATTTCTTAAATCAATGCAAAAAATCCATGATGAGCAAATACCAAAATTTTAAATACAGGCAGGATCCATACTATTGATTTTCCCTTTTGCCTTAGGCTTTAATGCGGCTTAGTTTGATAGTCGTGTTCAAAATTTGATATAAGAATTTAGAATATCATTTCTCTTTATGTTTCAGAGGAAACTTGAATGACTATTTGCAGCCGCTTTTATAGATGTCAATATTAATTTTTGTAGCATTAAGGTTAATGGATGAATGTAAATATATTATCTGTATTTTATCTTTAAAATTTTGGGGGCGTTTGAAAAATAGCTTCTTGTTTGGAAATCTAACAGTTTCTAATGGAGACAACATCAGTATAGAATGATTTGCTTCATTTTTGCTTACGCTGAAGATACTTAAATTTTACTCTCAAATTTTTTACAAAATGATAAAGTCCAGAATACATCAGAGATTTCCATCACACTTGCTTAAGCATTCTACTGTATGTCAATAAATTGTTCTTCTTTTCCATCTAAATTATGTAGCCAGATTTATTTATGACTATTTTTATGTTCCTAAGTATCTATCTCTACTTGTTTTATCTAAGAAGCAGTAAGACATACACAGATGAAAGTTGCTGCTGTGAGGTCAACATCCCAGACAGAGGCCAGTTCAAGTCCTGGCAGCTCCACTTTAATCTAGTTCCCTGCTAATGCACCTGGAAAGGCACAAAAAAATGATCCACGCGTTGAAACGCCTGCACCTACTCTAGAGAACCCCAGAAAGCCCCAACTTCTTTAGCCTGGCTCACGCTCAGCTGTTACAGCCATTTGGAGATGCAAGATTTGTATACGAGTGTGTGTGTGTGTGTGTGTGTGTGTCTTCTTCTCAATGTATAAATCTTTAAAACCTAAATTCTCATACACAATTGATGGACGTATAAACATATACATGCTTTATGCCAGTTGAAAGTAACTATTGAATGGAATGAGCACCAAGGACTACATCCCTACTGCCAAGGAGACTACGGGGAAATGGAGTGCCTTCGGAGACTAAGAACTTTGAGGTCACCCACCCCCAATTGGATCTACCACACGGGATGGAAGAAGCCCAAATCCTGCCTTGCAGGATCCAAGGTCATTGGAACAAAAACCAGGATCCCTGAGCGGTCCGCAGAAACAGAATAGTAAACTTCCTTCAGGACTAGGGAGAGGAGCTTTCTCTGGTCCTTGTCTGCTTCCAGTTTTGGGTCCCCACCCCCTCTCATAATAACCATCAGGAGCACTCCAGAAACCCCTCAAAACAAACAAACAAACAAACAAAACTAGAATAGATAGAGAACAACAAGGAAAGCTTAAAAACAGACAGGAAATGGTCAGCGGGGATGCACTGGGTGGGACACAAAGATTAGTTACTCCGCACTGGGGTATGGAAGATTTCTCTGCACACCCCTCCTAAACATGCTCACCTAAACTGTTGACATATATCCTGTTAGAATTATAGAGTTAGACCACCTGAAAAACAGCCAGGTTCAGTGAAAACGTGCTTCAATGCTATAAACTGCTAAATACTAAAATTAAAATAGGCATGAGACAGCTGAATAGCAATCTAAGCCATTTTAAGGTGTATAGAACATGGTTGAGTATAAACCAAAATGGAAATGTCTATGAAGAAGTCACAGGTTGTGGTTGAGAACCTGCACTTCCCTATTAACATATTGGTTAATCAATACCATGTCAATTAATGCCACAATGTTGTAAATGGTTGGAAATATTATGTTGGGGCTTTTAATTGATTCGGATGATACTCTGCCGGCTCTACCTTCAGACCAGAGATGGTCTCACCGAGAAACCATTGAACTTATCAGGACAATAAAATGCTGGACTTTATGCTTGGTAAATACCTCCAATGAAAGAATGTCAACTGAATTTGAACTATGGAAAGGCAACAAGGTGGAGCAATCCACCATGGGGGGAGGGTGTGGGGAGGGGTGGGGGGAATCCCAGTGCATAAAAAATGTATCACATAATGCAATGTAATTAATTTAAAAAAATGAAATGCAATAAAAATATGTTTAAAAAACAACAAAAAAGATAAAAAAAGAAAGTAACTACTGAATGTTAAATATTATATAATGTTAATTATTTGATAAATTAGTTTCAGCGTGTTCTTTCTCTCTTGGTGAAAATATACCTTGCTGCTGGTTTCAGGTGCATTGCACTTAGAGAGTGAGGATGAAAAGAATGTGCAGTTTTTAGGTGGGGCGATATTCTAATGTTATTTTGAGATGTGTTTCCATATTTTAAATATTGATTAAAACCAAAATTTTAATCCAAGCAAAATGTTGGCAACATCTAATAAATTTTTGGAGTTGCCTCAAATCTACACTTTGAAAAATGAAGATAATTTTATACCAAATGTAAATAATTCCTCAAATGAAGAATAAATGAGTTGTTGGACTACTGACACTATTTCTTTTAATCTGTCTATTCTTTGAGTGAATAATTCATGCATATGATACAAAACCCTTGAGTTGCACAAGCGTGTAGTAAAAATGAGGGTATCTCTCCCTTCCTATTTGCATCAAACCTGACAGTTCCCCTCTCATGGAAACCAGTATGACCACTTCTCAGGTAGTTTTCCAGGTATATTTTTATGCTCATATGCATTTGTATATGTGTGTATATATATATTCACACATATACATGTGTGTATATATGTGTATGTGCATATATATGCAATTTTTTTACATAAAGTAGTTTATTCTACACACTATATTGACTAGGTTCCTAGAATTATTCCAGTGGTTTTTTAAAAAATATTTTATTTATTTTTATTACAAAGTCAGATATACAGAGAGGTTTCTAATGGCTGTGTTACAATCAATTAAAATAATGATACGGTGGGCCCAGCATGGTGGCCTAGTGGCTGACGTCCTCACCTTGAACACACTGGGATCCCAATAGGGGTGCTGATTCTAATCCTGGCAGCTCCGCTTACCATCCAGTTCCCTGCTTGTGGCCTGGGATAGCGGTCGAGGACAGTCCAAAGCCTTGGGACCCTGCACCCAGGTGGAAGACCAAGAAGAGGCTCCAGGCTCCTGGCTTGAGATCAGCTCAGCTCTGGTCATTGGGGTCATTTGGGGAGTGAATCATTGGACGGAAGATCTTCCTCTCTGCCTCTCCTCTCTACATATCTGACTTTGCAATAAAAATAAATAAATCTTTAAAAAGATAACATGATGGGCCTGGTGCAATTGCTCAGTGGCTAAATCCTAGCCTTGCACAAGTCAGAATCCCATATGGCTGCCGGTTCGTGTCCTGACTGCTCCACTTCCCTTCTAGCTCCTTCCTTGTGGCCTGGAAAGTAAAGGATGGCCCCCTTGGGACCCTGCACCCACATGGGTGACCCAAAAGAAACTTCTGACTCCTGGCTTTGGATCGGCTCAGCTCCAGCAGTTGTAGTCACTTAGAAAGTGAGCCAGCAGACAGATGATCTGTATCTTCTTCTTTCTAAATCTGCCTTTTAATTTAAAAAAAAAGAAGAAATCTTAAAAAATAATAATGCTGCATTTTTTAACATAGTGTTCTACTGGTGGGCATTTAAGTAGTTTCTAGTGTTTTCCATTTGCAAGCAATATACAGGGTCGTGGGCATCCCAAGCAACAGCTTGATTAGCTGTACCACAATGCCTGCCTGCACTGCCAATTTGAAATCATTATGTTTTCATTCCTGTTATAGAAGTCTTGATCATATGAGATAAAACAGCCCTGGAAACATGGCACTTAGGAAAGTCTTACGACTTTAGGTCTTATAGGATAATATGAGAAGTTACATCACAGAGTAACTCTTAAAAAAAAAGTTCTGGCCCGGCAAGGTGGCCTAGAGGCTGAAGTCCTCACCTTGAAAGCCCCAGGATCCCATATGGGCGCCGGTTCTAATCCCAGCTGCTCCACTTCCCATCCAGCTCCCTGCTGGTGGCCTGGGAAAGCAATCGAGGACAGCCCAAAGCCTTGGCACCCTGCACCCGTGTGGGAGACCCGGAAGAGGTTCCTGGTTCCCGGCTTCGGATCGGCGCAGCACTGGCCGTTGTGGCTCATTTGCGGAGTGAAACATCGACGGAAGATCTTCCTCTCTGTCTCTCCTCCCCTCTGTACATCTGACTTTGTAATGAAAATAAATAAATCTTTAAAAAAAAGAGTTCTAAGTGCAAAATATACTTTTGAATGTCATTATTTGGAGGCAGTTAATATTTCTACTCCCAACTCCCTAAATCCTCCTAGAGAAATAGCTTTCTCGAGTTACAATCAGGGATGCCAGTCAATCGGTCAGATTGGTCGATGGAGTAAAAAATGTCACAGCCAAGCCCCTGGCTGCCCTGTAGAATGGCACAGACTCCTGGAATTGAAAGATACAGCTCAGGGAGTCATTTAATCCAGCCCTTGCTATTCCTGCAAGGATGTGCCTGAAATGTCTAAGACAGATGGTTTGGCCCTAAAATTCACCAGAGACAGAGATTCTACAATATTACTCAGGAGCCTTTTCTAATGTTTAATCACTATTACTGTCAGGTCAGTTTAAGCTCTTTCCTCCCAGTTTTTCTCTGCTGACATGAAAAACAGTTGGTCAGCAACCCCCTTATAATCACCTTTCCAATGCACAAGGACAGTTACCAAGGTGTCCTGCAGCCTTATTTTCTTAAGGATATTTAATTTTATCTCATGAGTCATTTAGATGATTTTCATTTTTCTCTTTCCATCTAGTATGTGTGTAAATACATATATACATATAGAGAGAGATAATATCTCCTAACATGGCATTACAGTCAGTTCTTAATAGCATATTGTTTAATTTTAATCACTAGAGGCACTTTCCTGTATTCACTTAATAAGTACTTATTTCGTACTAGCATGAAAAAGATGAGTAAATCTGCTCAGATATAACATGCATTCTAGTAGAAAAAAACAATAACAGTTCCATAAACCTCTACCTATAATGTCATGAAATTTTATAGTGAGACTAACATGACTTGTACTAACTAGGAAAAGGCTAGGCTGCTGCGATACAGAAATTCAAAGATAAGTCAGTGGTTTGAAATACAGATTTGTTTCTTTTATCTGCCAGACCAAGGTAAATATTCTGGTCATCCAGAAGCTGTGCTCCATGGCATCATACAGAGTCCTCAGCCAACCTGTAGGGTTGCACGACCATTCCTAAGGTCATCTTCATTATGGTTGTAGCACTAGCTGAGCCACCCTGAGCTCCAGTCAACATCAGTAAAAAGACGTGGTCAGACTACCCTGAAGCTTGGCAGCACCTATCATTTCCACTCCATTCTGCCAGACAGAACACAGTGCAACAGCCACATGTGGCAAGGGAGGCTGGGAAACACGGCCCAACCATGTGCTTAAGAATAAAACCATGGATTGTGGGCCCCCATAGAGGATTGCAAGTAACTTCAGTATTTCTCCCCAATACTTCAGATCCTTTTGTGTGTCATCTCTAACAGCAGACACTAGGCTGTCGCACAGAGAGCATGCCCTTGAGACACTGGATTCCAACTGCAGAATGCCCGCAAGTGGACTTTTCCCTCTCTTCCCCAAACGCTGGGTACAGAAGAGTGAAAGACCAGCTCCCCTGTCCTTCTCCCCAAGAGAGCCCCACGACTTGACTTATCAGGAGGTTCCCACAGACACAGGTGGAATGACATTCCACAGAGCTGCCTCTTCTTTCCTGTGCTGCCTTTCACATTCCCTTAGGGGTCCCCCAGGACTTCTTTCTTAATGAATCACTCACTTCACTTCTAGGAAAACGACTCTAAATTGTTCCAAGTGTGACAGAAGGTGCTGCGTGGTCTCTGGCACATCACATATGATGTCAAAAGGAATATTTGGAGTTGTGTGGATGACTTAGTTCAATCATTCCTATCAGAAAGATAAAAAACAAAAATGTATCCTTTTGATGCTTTGTTATTATTGTCATGCGGGTTTCTATGAATTCGGCCTTTGGGATTAGGACAGCTACAACATATTCTGAAAGAGATCCTGGCTGTATCTTGTGCTGTACTAATTGAAGCTTCTGGTGGGGTTGTGGAGAGGAAGAGAATACAGTTTAGTGAGTAGAGTGGATGAGGCACACAAATGCCCAGGAGCACACAGCCTGATGGAGCTGAACACAGACCATAGAAAGGACAGCATGCATTCTGAAAGCCCCCAAAAGTGACAACTTTCAGTGGGCCGAATGCATCACACACAATGGTTTTTCACTAAGTGTCCTAGCTGCAGAACCTAACTAAACCTAGTGGCCGGGAGGGGACGAGGAAGGATAACTGCAGAAAGAGCAACTGGCCAAAGATGAACAGGTTTAGGTTTGACTAATTTTTACTATGGTCATCTCATTTGATGCTAACTAAAAAACGAAGAGAAACTTAAAACAATGTTTTACAACAATAAATTACAGAAAGATTGGATTTGTTTGTGTGTGGTGGAGCTGTGAAGGTGTTCACACATGAGAAAGACAGAAATTTTTTAAGGTTTTGTTTTTTTTTTTTAATTTAAAACAGGCTTACAGAGAGAAGGAGAGACAGAGAAAGATCTTCCTGTGGGCTGGTTCACTCCCCAGGTGGCTGCCGCAGCTGGGGCTGAGCCGATCCAAAGCTAGGAGCCAAAAACTTCCAGGTTTCCCATGTAGGTGTAGGGTCCCAAGGTTTTGGGCCATCCTCCACTGCTTTCCCAGGCCACAAGCAAGATGGAAAGTGGGGCAGCTGGGATACAAACTGATGCTCATATTGGATCCTGGTTTGTGCAAGGTGAGGATTTTGCCACTAGGCCATCATGCCAGGCCAAAGATTTAATTTTTTTTCTGAAATAGTTTTCTGATTTAAAATATCACCTAGGAAAAATACATATATCAGCAAACATGTAAGTACAACTTAAAGTAAAGCGAACTTACATAGATTTTAATGTTCTCAGAGCTCTGCAGACTTCTTGGTGACTCTGAATACAGTTGCAATTGTACATTTCTCTTCATGATCATTTCAGTAATGCCAGTCTCCAATCTCTAAACTATACATCCATTTAGGCTGATATTGATCATATTGTAAAGCTCCAGAACCAAACATCTGCCTGACACATGGCAAGTATTCAAAAACTATTGGCTGAGTGAAAAAAAATTAATGAAATTTTTAATGAAAAAAAATTGATGTTAGTTCCCAAAATAAAGCACATTGTGCAAATATCAGTTGGTACCTATAAACTGTAGAAATTGAACAATAAAATGATTCTTACCCGGAGAAAAGTAAATAAATTGTATCCAGTAGGATCCAACTGGTTGTTATTGCACAGATAGACCAATTTTGCATCTATTTGCTAATATACATGCATTTGCATCTATTTCCAATATTCCTATGCCCGTACTTCTATGATTCTTGAAATTCTTCTTAGGAAATATTAGAACATCTATCTACTCCCATCATTATTATTAAATCAGATAGTCATTATTATTAAATTAGTTGATAATGTGGTATGTTTGAGAGTCATTATTTTACTTTCTTTTATCTACTCCCCTCATTGTTATTAAATCAGATAGTCATTATTATTAAATTAGATAGTTGATAATGTGGTATGTTTGAGAGTCATTATTTAACATTCTTTTAGAAAATAACGTTTAGGGCCCGGTGCGGTGGCCTAGCAGCTAAAGTCCTCGCCTTAAATGCACAAGGATCCCATATGGATGCCAGTTCTATTTTTTTTTTTGGTAATAAACATTTTTTATTATATTTTTGACAATCTTTACATAGTTAATTAGGGTAAAAAAAGGTTCAAGGGCTATAGGAAACTGGGTAAGACTATTATTTCCACATTGTTTCCTTCCTGTATCTGAGGTAAAGGGGGATTTTAAGGGAGAAGTCCCACCCAGTCTCCCACCCACCCTAGGTCCCAGATGTGGGGCATGCTCCGAGGGTCTTGTTCAAGTGGTCTTGATAGTTCAACAGTTATGAATTGCTGCCAATCTCGCCACTCCAAGCATGATGAGGTCGTTGAATAATCCACTGATTGACATAGTCCATCTTAGAGTCTCTGTTTGCCCAGTTTTTCACTGCCAACATGTGGCTGAGATGGTTGATTGACTTGTTCTGTCCTCTGTCTTTTCATGGCTAGGGTTCTGAGTCCAGCAGTTCGATTGAGGAGATCCCCAAAGAAACTTTGTCTGAGGTGTTCCCAGACCAGATTCTTGTATGTACTAGCAAGCACAGGGCCCGGCACAGTCCATCACCCCAATCAGCTGGTGGTTGCAATTGCTGAGTCGGTTCTGTTTCCAGCGCTGTCTTCCACTGGATCCAATGGGTGTTGCAGTCCAGCCTGGTTCTGCCCAGCACACATTCAGCCCTCACATAAACCAGTGGGACCTGCAGCCCAGCCAGAGCGACCCACAATAACCCCCACCAGGCCCGCCCCCTACCCTGGTTTGCCAGTATGTGTTGCAGACTAGTCTAGTTTGTCCCACATCCCAGTTGGCTCTCTACATGTCAATGGCATTGAAGCCTAGTTCCATTTAACCAGCTCCACTATCCAGCCCACACAGATGTTGTTGGGTGCCTTCCTGTCTAGCCACCCCAGCCCCTGTCCTGGTTTTCATGCCCTCCAGTGGGAGTAGTAACCCAAGAGGGAGGAGCCCACTATCTCCCTCCCAGGCCACTGCAACTCCCAGATTATACCCTCTCCAGGTGGTTCTGTGGTTTAATTTGACAGAATTAGCTCCCAGTGCCACCTTCTGCCAGCTGATGCTGCGGCTAAGCCCAACCAGCCCTTACCCACTCTAATTGTAGGTTGCACCAGTATGAACAATCAGCCCAGCCTGGCTTTTCCCTGATCTAGCGCACATGAGGCCCACAGGTGTTGTAGACCTGCCTAATCTAGTCTGCCCCCATCCCAGCTCATGCTCTCCAGTGGGAATAACCGTCCAGCAAGGGAGCACCCTCAGGTTCCCCCTGCCAGATCCACCCACTCCCTCCCTGGTTCTCACGTGTGCTGGTTGGGCGCTGCGGTCACATCCGGTACAGGTAACCTTACCTTGGCATTCCATATTGTGCACTGTTTTTTTGTCATGGATACCGGTTCTAATCCCAGCTGTTTCACTTCCCATCCAGCTCCCTGTTGGGAGAGCAGTAGAGGACAGCCCAAAGACTTGGGACCCTGGCAGCCGTTGTGGCCGTTGCACTCACTTGGGGAGTGAATCATCAGACGGAAGATCTTCTCTGTCTCTCCTTCTCTCTGCATATCTGACTACGATAAAAATGAATAAATCTTTTTAAAAAAAAGAAAATAACTTTTAATAGGTTAACAAATACCTTAAGAAATTTTAAGTAGTTAAGGGTTCCTCTGTGTCACAAAGATATATTGAAAATTAACTACAGGAAGAGCCCTGAGCTGTGCCTGAACATAATGAGCAAGGTGGAAGTCAGAATTCAAACCTCGGGGCACAAACAGAATCCTTGCACAACACTTTTGGGAAGGTTTCTACTGGTTCGGCAACAAAGAAATAAGTAAAAAGGATTACTTACCCACAGCTTGTTGGTGATCCTCACTGAAGGACACATAGCCACAAGGTTGGCCACTGCACACCAGCAGTGGAAACTTGCACCCCATAGTTACCCAGGTTAGCCAAGCAAATGTTTTCGAAAGTTCCAGCTCATCATTAAACTCATTATTTTCTATTTCCTTTCGTTGTTATTTTGTTCTTCTTTACACACCATTTATAAGAAGAATGACTTCAAATTAAAAAAAGTAGATAGCTCATATTTTGGGATTTCAACTCCATGCATGTTTCAAGGAGTGCAGAAGTTTTTATTTCAGTTTTTATTTCATTGCTGATGATTTTTTTTTCAAACAAATGTCACAAATCATATCTTCTACTAAGTTTTGCCCAGTTCAGAAACCAAACTCAGCCACAAAGTATGGGAATGCCAGATATACGACAATAAATATTTTTGGCATCGTTTCAAAGCTACATAATGCCAGACATAGACATGTAAAAGTAAAGGCAAGAACTACAAAGATTATAAAAGAAATAAAATCACAGTTCGTAATTCACATGATTATGCTCAATAGCAGATTTAGGCAGCTATTCATATAATAGGATCCACATGTAAAAGCATCAGCTTATTTTACTCAGAAAAAGATAATAAATATTAAAATGGCTTTTAGAAGTAAAGTTTTGTTGAAAGTTCATAAAGGCATTTTGCAAGCTGAAGGAGACAATCTTAAATTGTTTTTTTTCTTTGCTTCTATTTAGATACCGACTTTTGCTTCTATTTTTGTCACATCCAGGAAAAAATATGAAAAATCAAATAAAATGCCACTCCAAGATCTTTTAAATACTATCTCTAAAAGTTCTGTATTAAAATTGAATTTTTAAAAAGTCATTTTCTTGAAATTAAACAAATGGCATCTTATAGTTAGGATGAGGGTAAGCAGTGATCAGATATTCAAACCTTGATTTAACTACTGGATACAGATTAAGAGGCTCAAAACCAAGTGAGTGAAACAGTATTAAGCAGTACCATTGAATTCTGCGCTACAAATTAAATGTATAAAGTCTGTTTGGTTTTTTTTTTTTTAAGATCAGAGATTCCAGCAATATTTTGCGATACTCAGAATATTTTATCTTAGGTTCAAGAAACTCCAAATAAACTGTGGGGTGGGTTTGAGTTCTAGAGATAAAAAGAAAGCGTGTCTTTGTGTTTCTCTTCTGTTTAATTTATGGATTAGAAGCGCTCAGCCCTCAGGGTGGGCTAGTGAAAAGCAAGGGGAAAAGCTAGGGAAAGGAAGGTGGAAGAAATTGTAGAATCTGAGATAAACTGTCAGTCCCTCAGGCAAGATAAGCCAGAACACCACAGAGCCCAGGACAGCTTGTTTTGTTGCCGTTCTGAGTTGAAGTTCATTTTTTAAAAAGGAATTTTACTAGGCTAAAAAACCAGTAGGTGAATTGAAAATAGCCACATTTTAACATTTTATATTAAATACAATAAAATACACTTGCTAGGATTAAAGTTCTAATTTGTTATGTAACAAATACTTTGGTGCCTTTTCCACCTGATGAAAATTTATAAAGCAAGATAAGTTACGGAGCGTTTACTACCTCTCAACTATCATAAAAGAAACACAGTAATGTTTTGCAAACACACATCTTTCAGAACTCCAAGTTCTGCATGATTTTTTTTGTTTTTTAGTAACTTGCAAGCAAAACAACTGTGTGTGTTTAATTCAGGTGTAAAGCATCGGTGGCAATGCCTACTTTTTCTTAAATGAGTGGAAATGTTACAAAAAGGCACTTTCCAATTGAGTCCTATCTCTGCCTACACATGGATCCCTTTAATGGATGTTAAGAGTCTTGATTTAGAACTTTTAATAGGCCAGTTTACATTTTGCAAATCTCTACCTTTGAAATAAAATGCAGTGATCCACCCATCTGCAGACAATTAAGACCAGCAGCCAAATACAAAAGGGTGGAGAACTTTTAATGGGTGTTTATAGATTGGAAGCACCGACCTCCTTTTAAATGAAAAAGGCCAAAGAAGAAATACTAAGTGTTAAGGATAACCATGAAATTAATTAAATCTCCTCCCCACCCCCAGCAGAAGATCTGCAATCAAAAAATTGTCAGGATTCTACAACTTCCAACTTAAGGTTCTAAGCTTAAGTACTTAACATAAGTACTTAGGAAAGAAATATCTTATTTTGAAGAGTTTTTGATTGTAATTTTTTAGCTGTTTTAAGGTTAAAACACAAACCAGCAGGAAGACCATCAGTAAAGTATGTGATATAAAAACAAATATTTCCATAAAAATCTTTGCCCTAGAAAAAAGAGAAATTCTTAGTAGGTTCAAGGTGGGAATTTAGGGAATAGTATTTTTTTACAGGAAATACTGGTTAGGCGTTTTATATAGGGGGTTCTGCATTTGTGAAAGGATAATTTGCTCTAAAATATGTGGGCAACCAGCCGAAATTCTCTAATTGAGTAGTTTGCTCATAACCTGAGGCCATTAGGTGAATGTAAACTGTTACAGGCTTAGTAAGAAAATAGTCCCATTAGGATTTTTGTATTTGTATGTGGTTGTGGGTTAAGTGTAACTGTTTCCAAAATCATGGATTAATGAAAAGCTCTTTTTTTTTTTCTGAGTTTGCAAATACCAGCTTTGAAATGCTCAGACTCAAATTAAGCCAAGGATTCTTTTTAAAATTTTTTTTACAGTTAAAAACATTTTTACAAGATCAACTCTCAACATAAGTTCCATTGTAAGTTATCTAAGGAAACTAAGAGATGCTTATTAGCTGGTCGTTATTAATAAGGGGAGGGAAAGCCTTATTTTACTTGACACTGTCATTCAAATATTTTGGCATTCTTCTAAAACTCACAGTTGTGGCAACCGCAAGGAGCTTACTGTGCAGAAAAATGGGCATGGCTTTTTGAAAATAAGACTCATGAAGAAATTCAACGAATGCAGTGTACATGTGTGTCATTTGGCAATGCCCAGATGCCATGCATGTAGCTTATGCACTTGTGTTTGTGTGTAGGAGAGAACACCTCGAAGCACTGCTGCTAGCTGCGAGCCTCAGGCTCTTCTGTCCTAATGGAGCCCCTCGAGGAGACAGTCCAGCTCCTTTCCCGTTCCTGACTCCTGCTACCTCATCATGCTGTGCTCTACAACAAGTGTGATGTGTTTGTACATCCTAGAGCTGAGCAAAGAAGCAAAAACAGACTGTGTGATATTCTCAAACACCAAACACGATAAATGCAGAACAAACTCATGGCAGGGAGAAAACTATCTGACCAAAAATATTATTTAATAGGCAACTAACTATAAACAGTTCATTTGTGTTTTTCATATTTGTTTCCACTTCGAAATGGACTGTAGCACTAATACGTTGTAAATGGTGTGATATCACATCTTTTAAAAACTGACTTACATGAACTTTTCTTAGTTGCTAGACTTCTTAAAAAAAATCGATATTAGAACTCAATACCCAATTGCTTCTTGGCCTTTTGGCTAAGATCAAGTGTAGAACCCAATACCCATCTTTATTCATCTGCGACAAGGCTGTTTTCACTGGCTATTAAACTTTTTACTCTGCTAGCTTTTCCTCTTTCTACTTTAAAATGTCTTGTGTCAAGACACTGTAAAGTACAGAAATATCCTGAATGAATATTTGCCCAAAAAACTTAGTTGGAAAACTAGAATAATATGGTATAGGAGAAAACTATAGAAAATTTGAAAGAAAAGACACAGAAGCTGGATCATTCTGAAATGACCTGTAAGAAGCAGAGAACGGGGTACAATGCAATGGCTCAGTGGCAAAATCCTCACCTTGCAAGCACTAGGGTACCATATGGGTGCTGGTTCAAATTCTGGCTGTCCCAGTCCCATCAAACTCTCTACTTGTGGCCTAGGAAAGCAACAGAGGACAGCTCAAAACCTTAGGATGGGAGCCTGCACTCATGTGGGAGCTCAGAAGAAGCTCCTGGCTCCTGGCTTCAAAACAACTCAGCTCCAACTGTTGCAGCCATTTGGGGAGTAAACCAGCAGACAGGAAATCTTTCTGTATCTCCTCTCTGTAAACTCTGCCATTCCAATAAAAATAAATAAATTCTATTTTCCAATAAAAATTTTTGAAAACAAATAGAGAATGAATCATTTCTCAACCTTTTGGCTAAGATAAAGTATAGTGTCCATTCTTATCAGATAAAGGATACAACCTTTATCCAAGTACAATACAGTAAATGGATTTTTGGAACAGGAAGTTGGAATATGAGCTTGCTCCTTCCACTCCGCGCATCAGCCTGCTATTGCAGTACTTGCAGGAAGTGTGCACCACCAACAACGACAACAGCAACAACAACAAATTTAAAAAGAAGTGGATAAGAGTTATGAAAAAAAAAAAGCGGAACTTTTAAGAAGCCTTGACACAATAGGAAGATTTGGTTTAAATTCTACAATTTGAAAGACAGTATGAACAATTTCCATAACAGTCTGATAGTTTTTAATCGCTTTGTAAAAAACCTTCTCAAAAATGTGATGAGGAGAGTATGTTTATTCTTTTCTTTAGATTAAGTTTGGAGCTCGAGCACTTTTATGGTAATACTGGAAGAATCAAGAGATGGATTTGCGGAAAAAGTCTAAGGGTAAAGGAAACGCAACTCGATTGTGGTAGCAATCGATCAGACAAAAAGAATTTATCTTCAAGATTCTTCCATTAAGTTCTCGTTATCAAAAATAATGAAATAGTACTGTGGAGTGGAACCCTTCACACACAAGCTTAACAACATACTTAGTATCAAACATAACTGTGAATTGTGTTAAGAACAAAATGAAGATGGATGTTGCCATGGAGAACAGCTGCGCTTGAAGTGACCAGAAACATAGTAAAGCTTAATAATAAAAATTAAAATCCATTCATATTTATATTTGATTGGAAATCATTTGCATATGAAGAGAATCACTCTAGATCTCTCTGAAAGTATACAAATGGATCTTTCTTTTTTTTATTTTTTTTTAATTGTAAAGTCATATACAGAGAGGAGGAGAGACAGAACGGCCAGAGCTGAGCTGATCTGTAGCCAGGAGCCAAACAAAGCTTCTTCCAAGTCTCTCACGCATGGGTGCAGGGTCCCAAGCCCTTGAGCCGTCCTCAACTGCTTTCCCAGGCCACAAGCAGGGAGCTGGATGGGAAAAGGGGCTGCCGGGATTAGAACCAGTGACCATATGAGATCCTGGCGCTTGCAAGGTGAGAAGTTTAGCCAGTTGGTGACCACACCCAGACCCTACAGATGGATCTTAACATCAGATCCATTCCTCTTTTCTGTCTTGTATATGCAACACCTTTAACAAATATTTTTACATAAATTCAAAAAAAAAAAAAAGAAAGAAAAGCAAGTTGGTCGTTACGTAATACCTAACCTACAATAAAGGAGATATGAGAAATCTAAAAACGTGTTCCTTCAGGTTTATGCAAAGGTGATCTAACATAGATTCCTAATACTAGCTGTTCAAGTCAAACATTTCACCGACGTACATTCACGTTTCAATACAGCATGCTGTTCTTTTGATTATGTTTGAAATTGTCCCAAATAATAAAAAGTTTAAAAAGCAAAAAAAACTGGTTTCCTTAAGGTTTGGAGAGTAGATAAATTAAATTGGTATTTGTACAGTTCATACTTAAAACCAGAACTTGGACAATTACTGTGGAATTTCTTTCCTGGGAAAGGATAATACTGTAACATCCGATAATAAAAGAAGGTAGAATGAAGCAGAAAGGGAAGCGCGAGGGAGGGGTAGGGCAGCCATCTGAAGCCCAGTGGCTATTTTAATATTACAAGACTTTGTTTTTCTGATGCTTCACCACCTCATTAACCTATGTGTCATTCTGAAGTATTTTGCCATGCTCTGATGATTAGAGACTCGCTTGCTAACAACACAACATTTTAAATGCAAGCTCTTCCCTGGAGTCATGGTGAATTAATTTTCAATTAGTTTTCATTAATGAACTTCATTTTTACGTGCCTAATTGCTGTCCCAGCTTCAGGAATTTCAGCAAGGGCTCTGGTGGAGCATGGGACGTGGATGGGCAGCAGAGTCAAGAGTGTCCTGACTCTTTCAGAAGCTCTTACTTCACTCATTGTCCGAAACAGAAAGTTATGTCTGAATTAGACATCAAACACCCACCAAGAGAACCATGCGTCTTTTCTGTGGTCTTGAAAGGTATATTTTATTGCTGGCTGCATCTGGTGTTTATCTTGTGGCCCCAAACCTGGCTTGAGGAGGGAAAAAGGTCAGATTTAAGCACAAAGAGCTATTGGAAGCTCCCGAGCAATTGACTAGCAAAAGGGATCATTTTTTTTCTCCTGAGGGAAAAAGAGACCATGGAAGCCTCTGCAGGTCTTGCTGTCACAATTATGTCTACATTTTTAGTGTGTAAATGAAATTCCACCAACTAGGTCACGCTGACTTTCTTATTAAAAAAGGAGTGCGTACCACATTTTTTAGAATTTTCATGCTTCTACAGAAAAACTTCTCACTACTTTCTCCTGCAAGATCACTGTTAAAGCCAGGAAAATTTTGCCTGTACTGCATAATGATTACATGCTGTTTAAAATCATTACCTCAAACCTTTATTTTCTTAATCTCCTTTCCATGCAGAAATTCTACCCTGAATTTTTCTATGTAGAACAAATGTTAAATTACTTCTTACTCAAATAATTTAACTTACCATCAATTAATATCACTGGAAAGCATGTATATAAATGTTGTCCAAGCATAGTACATATCCATAGCATAAAGGATAGGAGAAGTAAAGGCTTGTGCCTGACAGAGTTCTGCCACTAATTATACAGTCTCAGCAATCATTTCTTCTTCTCAATGTCTTAGTCTCCTCTTGTATCAGAGAGAAAGAAAGAGAGAAAGAAAGAGAGAAAGAAAGAAAAAAGTTTAAAAAAAGCGAAATTCCCTAGATTTGGAGAAGTGTAAAATAGTTTGTAAATAATCCAAAATAATCTAATGCATAAAGGTAAACTACATGCTAAAACCAATGTCCTTGTATCACAAATTAAGAACTGGCTGCCTGAGTAATTTACCCACAAACCCACACTTCTATAGCTTCCCCACAGCCTGCCCGTGTGGCGACCCTCTGTGCTGCAAGATAAGACAATAAGGCATTTGTGCTCTTTCCACTTGCAATTTCAAAATTCTGCATTGGAAGTCCATGGCACACTCACCACCCACAGCCTGAGCGTCACCTTAGACAATTTAACAAGCATGTTTCTTCCTCACAAGTTTCCATGAAAGACTTGTTGATGGCTTCATCCTTTTTGTGGTTTTGCTCTGAGAAAAGTACCCATTTTGAAATATACCATGATGGTAGAATTATAAAAAGATATTTAATTTCCTTTTATTCACTTGACTCAAAAACTACAACTATTTGTTAGTGGCGATAATTCCTCATTTCACACAGAAAGGTTTGTTTCAATATGCCGTCAGTCTCATTTATGGAGCACTGATGTACTCGTGTGCTGAGATCTTCAGAATGAATACATTAAAAAAAAAACCACCTGAAAGAAAATTAAAATTAGTTGGAAGTTAAGAACAGTGTGACAAAACAGCAGATGAATAAGTAGGAACAATTGCAATAGAAAAGGCAGGCAGCAGTGTGCAGGGTAGGTACAATAGAGCAAATTATGGTGGCCATAAACCTGGGCTGGTGTTTTATTGTCCTCATTTACTTTCTTCATCAGAAGTGGTTTCTCCGTGTTGCTGATTGTTTTATTGTGAAAACAAACTCAGATCTTAATTCTTTTTAAATGAGTGGTGTGTTCTAGACAGAAACAGTTTCCAGCTTTTTGTTATTTGCACAGAAAAGCGTAAGAACAAAATTGGGGATTTGTTGTGATATAACGTCAACCGCTGCCTCAAAAGTCAATAAGAAAGTACAACTGTGCAATCCTTTATCATGTAAACCTCTATTTAAGACATGGGACATCACTGTCCAGGTTAGAATCTAATTTGTAAAAGAAAGAACTATAAACAATGAAATTGAATGAATAATGTAGAAGAACAAAACCAACACTCAGAAAAATAGGTGGCTGTTAAGTGAATGTGATGAGTTAGGGGCAATGTCAAAGTGTGTACAGACATTTCATCTTCCATAAACACGTATATTTCTAACAAAAATATTGGCAGGCTAATGAGGTTGTTGACTAGAGATGTGGAACCTGGTAGTGGCTTAGCACTAACAACCCAGGTTTTACAGTTAGAGCTGAATTAATTCACAATTCCAACATTCACGAACAGGTCCTTGGGCAAGTGTCTGCCTTTCTCTGGTTCTCCATTTCCTTTGTGACTGAGTAATATATAATTATACTGTCTTTATTGTAAGGCTCTTTTTCTGTCCTAGTGGTTTACAGTCATTGCTGGTGTTGTTTGACTTAGGCTAGACTTTGTCGTGTGGTTTTGGTAAGGATTAAGTGAGTTAACTAAAATGCGATCAGCACGCAGTGAAAACTATTGCTATGATGTATACTCAAGTAATTATGCAGAGGCAAGCACAATTCTAGGAGGATAAGGGAAGTTATCGTACAAGGCTATTTCATTAGTGAAGTCAGTAAGAGGTTTTTATTAAGAAGCACTAATGAATTTAGAGACCATAACCAAGTAAGAATTTTGTGACTGGCATTGCTTAAGCTGTCAGATGAGCAACTCAAAAAGTTGAGATGGATACAGGCGTTGAGCACAGCAGTTGCCCCATCCCGTATCATCAGAGGACCTGCTCCTGACTATGGGAGGCAGCAGGTGATGTCTTAAGGAATCACATTTCTGCCACCGACAGAGGACTTATGTTGTTCCCAGCTCCTACTTTGGCCCTAACCCAGCCCTAGCTATCGTGGCATTTGATAAGCAAAACAGAGGAGTGGAGCACTCATTCTCCCTCTCTTTCTCTGTCTTTCTCTCTCTCTCTCTCTCCCTCCCTCAAATAAATAAGTAAAAACATTTTTTAATTGGTAAGATGTCACCAGTTTCCAAATCACAACTTCTGGCACAAAATTCAAGTGTTTAATATTGCTTTAGCTCCATAACGCCACAGAAACACTGGAAGATTAGTCCTACCTTTCTGCCTAAACTATCAGAAGTTTAAAATCAGCAATAATACACTTCTGGTATTTTTTTCCATGAATAAGATATAAGTGGATATATGGAGTTTTATTAAGTCAACTGGGAAAATAAACTCCCTCACGACCCAGCACCTGTTTTCTACATATTCCAATACAGGAAATATTGGCTCCCTTTAAAGAACCATTGTGAAACTGACCCATAACTACATTTCCCTAAATAGACCACAATGCTTTTTCTTATATGTTCCATGTTTTATCCAAAACATTGAGGGACTTTTTCAGAACTCTTTAATCTGTCATAATGTTATTGCAAGACAAATGGCTTTTATCACTCTACTCTATTTTAGATATAGCCAAGCTAGCATGGCTGAAAATGAAATATCATTATCAGAAAACGGCAATGAGAGAATTGAGTAAAATTATGATTTTAGACTAACGTTGCGGCACAGCAAGTTAAGTCACCTACTACAATGTTGACATCCCATATGAGTGCTGATTTTTTGAGTCTCAGCTACTTCACTTCCAGTCCAGCTCCTTGCTAATGTGCCTGAAAAAGGCCAAAGTCCTTGACTCCTGCACCACTGTGGGACACGTGAATGGAGTTCTAGACTCCTGGCTTTGGCCTGGCCCAGCCCCAACTGTTACATCCATTTGGGGAATGAATCAGCAAATGAAACGTCTGTGTTTCTCTCCTGATCTATAACTATGCTTTTTTTTTTTAAATATTTATTCATTTTATTACAGCCAGATATACAGAGGAGGAGAGACAGAGAGGAAGATCTTCCGTCCGATGATTCACTCCCCAAGTGAGCCTCAACGGGCCAGTGCGTGCCAACCCGAAGCCGGGAACCAGGAACCTCTTCCGGGTCCCCACGCGGGTGCAGGGTCCCAATGCATCGGGCCATCCTCAACTGCTTTCCCAGGCCACAAGTAGGGAGCTGGATGGGAAGTGGAGCAGCTGGGATTAGAACCGGCGCCCATATGGGATCCTGGCGCTTTCAAGGCGAGGACTTTAGCTGCTAGGCCATGCCGCCGGGCCCTATAACTATGCTTTTCAAATAAATATATAATTTTAAAAAATATAATTTTGATTCTGTTAAATACTTCTTAAAATAGGCAATCTTACTCAAGTACTTAAGCACCTAAGCCATTTTCTGCTGCTTTCCAGGTGCATTATCAGGAAGCTAGAGTAGAAGTAGATCAGCCAGACTTTGAACTAGCACTCATATAGTATATCAGCATCCCAAGTGGTAATTTAGTCCACAGCACCAGTCTCAATCATTAGAATTCTTCGTAGTCACAGACAATAATGATTTGTATTCCTACAGATGACCTTTCAGACTCAACAAGGTCAAAGTGGCTTCCATGCCACAAAGCAGCACAAAGAGGCTTATTTTCCTTTTTCTATTAAAGTCATCTTGTTATAGTTCCTGTAATATATGATCCAGAACTACAAATTTCAATTGTGTGAAAATTTTTTTACCTAGGATGTTAAATGAATCATACTATTTCGCTATCCTTAAATCCCTTAAAAAGAGATTTTAAAGGGCCCAGCATGGGGGCCTAGCGACTAAAGTCCTCACCCTGAACGTGCCAGGATCCCATATGGGTGCTGGTTCTAATCCCAGCAGCCCAGTTTCCCATCCAGCTCCCTGCTTGAGGCCTGGAAAAGCAGTTGAGAACGGCTCAAGGGATTGGGACTCTGCACCCATGCGTGGGAGACTTGGAGGAAGTTCCGGGCTCCTGGCTTTGGATCAGCGCAGTACCGGCCATTACAGCCACTTGGGGAGTGAATCATCGGACGGAAGATCTTACCCTCTGTCTCTCCTCCTCTCTGTATATCTGACTTCCCAATAAAATAAATACATCTTTTTTAAAAAGAGATTTTAAAAAAAGGTGTGACATGAGAGCCCCCGTGCAGAGGAGAAAAGCCAGTCTGAGTCCACATGGCCATAGGAGGGAACCTCTGTCATCATTCTGGAATCTAGTAATGTTATTGCCTTCAAGTGGACTCAGCCAGGTTATCCCTTTTTTCTTTTTTGTAGTTTTTCCTAATAAGAAAATCACAAATAGCTAAACCTTCAGATATGTGCCCAATAAGTTCTAATTTCATAAACAGTATCTTAAATTCTTCCTGGGATACTTAAAATAATGCAAACGCAGTTAATTAGATTTTCTATACAAGAAGAAACTTTTTCAGTGAATACAGGTGATTGAGTTGCAATATCACACATATCCTTTGAATATTTATAGTACTCTGTTTTATGTTAACAACTTAATAACATTTACATAATTTTACTAATTGCTTTCAAAGCTAGTTCCTTCTAATTTTTACCTCCCAAAATGCAGTTAAATAAATGATACATTGTTCACAGTTTGCATAACTCCCTTAAAACCTCTCTTCCTGAATCTAATTAGGAAGATACATTGTTGTCTAAAAAAGTTATGGAGTTTTATATTTTAAAAAAATATTTATGTATGCTTTGCTTTGACTTTTTAGAATATTTCACGCATATTGAATTGTTTCTTCATGAAGTCTTTCATTTTTATGTGCATCAGCATTTGAATATTTCCGTTTTGACATAAGGCAGAGGAAGCAAGGAAATGCACAATTAAACCAAAAAGATACTGAGTCACTCAGCACTTAGTGTCGCAGACTGTGGTTAAGACAGCCATGGAAACAGCATTCTGCTGTGTTAAGGTAGCAGATGGTAGGCTTCCACAATTAGCAAACTGTTTTGCTGCTTACTGGCTTGTATCATAGACTCAGTCATAACACTGTAATATTGTTTTTGTTTTTTGAGAGGAGACAGGGAGTGGGGGGAGATAAAAATGTCTGAGATGTGTTTCAACAAGCACTTTGAAGAACTTACACAGCATCACTTTTGGAGATGAGTGAGGTTTGGGGTAAGGAATCACTCAGAAACCCTATTCTGTTTTCTTTAGAGTCCTCTCTATAGCCAGCCGCCCTCCTTAACCATAGGAGCAGCCTCTCTGTCGCTGTCCGCAGACTACATTTTCAAAAGGAGACATAAGAAAATAGTTTGATGAACTTCTTCAGTTGTCCAGTTGTGCTGCCTGCTGCTCAAGCCTAACCCAGGAGGCTAGGAGTTCGTCCTTGGCATTTCACGTGTGCTGTGATGTCTCCAAGGCTGGTTGATACACAGGGTTAGCTTTGGCTTAAATGCCCTTGAACCTACCATGTAACTGAAGTCAATCTCACTTAACTTCAGCCTTGTACAATATTCTGTTTAGACTGTGCACTGTAATAATCAAATTTCAATATGGTTCATGTTTCTAACCCTAAGGAAGAACATAGAATCGCATTTCAAACTCACATAGCCAGGTCACTACGTGACACTGTGTTCAAAATGAAGTGAAGCTTCTCAAAGTTACATAACTTCAACCTCAATGTGCAGGCTTAACCTTCCTAAAGATTAACACGGCTATTACCCATGGTTTCAATCAACTGTAGTGGGGCCTCCTCTTCCTCCAAAGCTTTAGCTATGGCCAGCTGAGTCCAAAACATCGATTGAGCACTTGTTATGTCAGCTGTCAATTTTCCTTGTAAGAGTCTACGTGATAGCGTAGTGGCTAAATCCTCACCTTATATGTGCCAGGATCCCATATGGGTGTCGGTTCGTGTCCCAGCTGCTCCACTTCTCATCCAGCTCTATGCTTGTGGCCCGGAAAAGCATTGGAAGATGGCCTGATCCCTTGGGGCTGTGCACCCACGTGGCAGAGCCAGAAGAAGCTTCTGGATCCTGGCTTTGGATCAGCTCTGCTCTGGCTGTTGTGGTCATTTGGGGAGTGAACCAGCAAATGGACTATTTTTCTCTCTGATTCTTCTGTCTGTAAAAATCTGCCTATCCAATAAAAATAAATAAATCCTTTTTAAAAAAAAGATATTCCTTGGGCCCGGCGGCGTGGCCTAACGGCTAAAGTCCTCGCCTTGAAAGCCCCGGGATCCCATATGGGCGCCGGTTCTAATCCCGGCAGCTCCACTTCCCATCCAGCTCCCTGCTTGTGGCCTGGGAAAGCAGTTGAGGACGGCCCAATGCATTGGGACCCTGCACCCGCGTGGGAGACCCGGAAGAGGTTCCAGTTTCCCGGCTTCGGATCGGCGCGCATCGGCCCGTTGCGGCTCACTTGGGGAGTGAATCATCGGACGGAAGATCTTCCTCTCTGTCTCTCCTCTGTATATATCTGGCTGTAATAAATCTTTAAAAAAAAAAAAAAAGATATTCCATCCCTGTTTCTTTCTTTGTCCACACACAGTGTGGTGCTGCACAGCACAGATGCAAGTTCCACAGGCACAGGTGGCTGGAGTAACCCTAACTCTCCTGGACCATGTTTACAGACACTGGCAGCGTGAGTTCGAGTCTCACACGTGGTTGGCTGGTGACATGGTGCAATGAAGCTCAACTTTCTCCTCCATGAAATAGAGTTCAGAACAACACCTGCTTCATGAGGTTTTCCTGAGATCCTGTAATAACATGCCTTGCATGTACTTAGTGCTCAAAGAGGATTGATTATTATTATGTTATTTATTCATTCACTCAACATACACTGAACACAAACTGCAAAGCATTTAATGGACTGAAAAACCTGAGGCATAAAAATGTTGGGCAGTTATCTGAAGTGCAATATTGTGAAAAACATATTTGTTCTTCATCCCCATTCACTAGCATACCACTCCTCAAATCCTTGGCATCCTCAAAGTGACACATATCTTTTGATTGGCTAATAAGCTGACAGCTAGATGGCAGCACCAAGAGGCTTCAGGCTGGGAGCTGATCACTGGACTGACCCATATAGGATTAGAGAGTCAGGACTTGGCACAGCTACCTGGCCATCTCCAGGAGAGAGAGGCTGAAGTTTATGGTGATCACCAACGGTGCATCATATAGACATTATCCAAGTTCCATAAAGCCACAAAAGGACAGGGTTGGGAAAGGTTCCAGACAGCAGTCACCTCCAGTAGGTCGTTGGAGGGTGGCCCCTTGGGGATGGCGTGGGAACCCTGCAACTTCTCACATATCTCCCTCTGTGCATCAACTTATCTGTGCCCACTGCAGCACCCTTAGAACCAACTGGTAGACCCAAGTGTTTCCTTGAGTTCTATTAACTGCTCCACAAATTAATGGAACTCCAAGAGAGGGTCATGGGCAACCCTGTTTACAGCCTGTAGGTCAGAATCAGGTGAAACAGCCTGGACCTTGCTGTTGGCATCTGAAGCAGGAAGAGGTGTTGTAGACCTGGAACTTCAGCATGAGGGATCAGCTGCTACCTCCACGTGGACACCATTGGAACGGAAGTGAATTGGAGGATGCCCCACTGGGGTCTGCTGGTAAAACAGTTCTTGCTTGGTGTGTGGCGGAATGCCCTGTATCTCTGAACTCTGAGGTAGTTTGTGTTGAGAGGAAAGGAGAAACTGATATGTTATTCCAATATTCTTACAAACTCCCAGTGGAAAGAGGAATGAGACACAGTTGCCCTAATGTCATTTTTTATCTCACCAAACTAACTGGATTTTCTTATGGTGATATTAAAAGCCCAGCGTAGACTTGGGAAACTGCCAGGAGCATCTCAGACGAATGACCCATTTGGGGGCAGCTTTCTGAGGTTGCTGCTTCTGACGCTGGCATACCATGTTGGAGCCTTGTTTCCGATCTCACTTGCTCCATTTCTGATTCAGATCTCACCTGGAAAAGCAGGGAATGACTGTCTAAATTCTTGGGCCCCAGCACCCACCTAGGAGACCTGGATGGAATTCTGGGCTCCGAGCTTTGGCCTTGTCCAATCCCAACCACTAGGGGTGTTTCAGGAGTGGATGAAAACTATCTTTTCCCCGACTCTGTCACTTTGCCTTTCCAATGTCTTTTTTTTTTTTTTTTTTTAATGAATTACTTTAAAGAAAAACCAATTTCTTCTTTTGGTTTTGTAAAGAGCATACTAGTTTTTCAAAGCGTCTTCAGTGCTTACACAGCAAAACAAAATAAGACCAAACTATAAATGCCCCCCCTAAAAATGGCAAAGAAGCATTTAGCCATACAAAAATGTACCTCAGTATTTTACCTGTGTCTTGTAAAATTGCCAGGGGCAGGTAAAGCTTTTTGCCTACAATGCCTGCAGTTCATATAGGCACCAGTTCATGTCCTGGTGGCTTCGCTTCCAATCCAGTTCCTTGCTAATGAGCCTGAGAATGGATGATGACTTCAGTGCTTGGGTCCTTGGCATCCCAAGGGAAATCCAGAAAAAGCTCCTGGCTCTTGGCTCCTGACTTCAGCAGAGTCCACCTAATGTTGTATAATCGTTATATTTTTTATTAACTCACAACCACTGTATCCAACTGCTGATAACACACTACCTGCAAAGCAAATATCACCGTTCAACTGAAAATTTCAAACTACGTTAAAACAAAATATTATATGAATAAAAGACTTAGGTCCTGGTGCGGTAGCCTAGTGGCTAAAGTCCTCGTTTTGCATGCTGCAGGATCCCGTATGGGCATTGTTTCATATCCCAGCAATCCCACTTCCCATCCAGCTCCCTGCTTATGGCCTGGAAAAGCAGTTGAGGATGGCCCAAAGCCTTGAGACCCTGCACCCACGTGGGAGACCTGGAAGAAGTTCTTGGCTCCTGGCTTTGGATTGGCTCTGCTCTGGCTGTTGTGATCACTTGTGGAATCAATCAGCGGATGGAAGATCTTTCTCTCTGTCTCTTTTCCTCTCTGTATATCTGATATTCCAATAAAAATTTTAAAAATCTTTTAAAGAAAAGAGTGCGAAGACTATAAAGTGAAATCAGAGTAAACATATTTTTCACATATTCAGTAGAAATCTTAATATTCAATACTTTGATTATTTCTGCAGAATAGCCCAAAATATGTTTATTAAAAGTGATAAAGTTAATAGAGATCAATAAAATGCTTGTTTGTTGAGTTAATGTGAGAATCTTTCTCACTTAAAAATATGCAACTAATAGCATTAAATCTGTACAAATAATTTGATTAAATTTGATTAGTATCTATAGGTGCGTTTTCCAAACATCTTTGACCAGAATGTCAACGTTTGGTGAAAAGAACATAAATTTGGTGACATTGTGCTCAGAGTTTTAAGTGATGCACCTGGTTTCTCCTCAACTTCTCTACTTAAAAACTACCATAATTAATGATAATAAGATTTGAAAGAACCAAGGCTCAAAATGCAGATTTGGGATGAAAGCTGTTCCGCAGGCTTCTAATCCTTTCGTTAGCCCAGACAGCAACCTCCTTACAGCCTCAGTTCTGCCACTGTGCGTTTCTGATGCAGACAATTTATCATAAGAAAAGCCAGATAGTCCTTGTTTGTGTTCATGTGTTTAAAATTTGTTCACCATGAGATATATAACCTTGATTATAAGACAGTGGGAATGAATATTATCACGAGTAACATGATTTTTTTTTTTTTTTTTGGTCACAGAACTGGCATTTGACAGTGTCATTTGCAAGAACATTAAGTCCTTTAATCCATGTAATGTATGAGGTATCTTTCTGCTGCACATAGTACTTGTCAGGTTGTGATCACATTATAATGTGGAACAGAGCTGGATTTTCCCTTTTGAATGCTGCCCTCCCTGGCATTATGCCAATTATTTTATTTTATTTTTTTTTGGTTGGATTTATTTATTTTTACTGAAAGATTTACAGAGAGAAAGATCTTCCACCTACTGGTTCACTTCTCAAGATGGCCAAAATGGCAGGAGCTGAGCTAATCCAAAGCCAACAGCAGGAGCTTCTTCTGGCTCCCCCATGCAGGTGCAGAGAGCCCCCAAGGCATCCATCATCCTCCACTGCTTTCCCAGGCCACATGCAGGGAGCTGGATGGGAAGTGGAACAGCTGGGACATAGACTGGCACCATATGGGATCCCTGTGCTTGAAGATGGATGACTAGTCAATCAAACCATCATGCTAGGCCCTGAAAATGAGAAAAGTACAGTTTCTCATTGTGTCATGAGAGATGAATTCATGCATTTCTACACTTTAAAAAGTGCCTACTATGCTCCAGCTTGGGCCCTGGGCTGAGAGAGCCACAGTCCCTGCTCGCAGAGTGCTGAGTCTGCTGGAGGACCCAGACTTCCCAGGCACCACTAGTTCATTCCCTAAATGGCTATAACAGCTGGAGTTGAGCCAGTCTGAAGCCAGGAGCTTCTTCTAGCTCTCCAACACAGGTGCAGGGTCCCAAGGCCTTGGCAATCCTCTGCTACTTTCCCAAGCCATAAGCAGGGAGCTGGATGGGAGGTGGAGCAGGCTAGATGCAAACCAGTGCCCATATGGGATCCCAGAGCTTGCAGCGGGAGAATTAGCTGATTGAGCCATCATGCCAGGCCCAGAAATGTTTAATCAAGGCTTCATCTTATGGAGCCAGAGTATTCTGTTGCACAAACTAAAGTAGGATGACTCTGATTAATTTGTAAGTTTTGGGAAGGTCTCTCTCTCTCTCTCTCTGAAGACTTCACATCTAAAAGAAGGCAAAGGAAAGAAAGAGTGGCCTGAACACCTAAATGGAGCCATGGAGTTGACCTTGGGTTGTTACCCTCTGTTCCCTTCACCCCAACCATCCCTTATATGACAGCTGCAAGTTTGCACTGGTGGAGATTCCATCCTCTCCTTACTGAGTGGGCCCTGATTGGGTCAATCAAATTTCCTTGCCAAGGTGATTGGATCACAAATGGATTGACCTAGGCCAATCAACACATGGCAGTCTTTATAAGTTACAGGAATTCACTCGTGGATGGATATGTGACCCAAGTAATCAAAGGCTTCTCCTTGATGATGAGGGAACAACTGCTTTTCCTTCAGGGACTTGAGCCAGGACTTGCAGCCTGGGTGCTGGCAGCCACATCCCAGAAAGGTCAGACTGTGGATAATCAACAGGAGGCTGAACCTTGACGCCATTAGGAGCTGAAATCTTAGCCACTTCCTGGTCTTCCCAGCTTTGTTTTTGTTTGCTTGTTTGTTAATGGTCACCAACAGCATTCTGATTCTGGCAAACAGGATTCTAGGTAGAGGAAATAACCTATACAAGAAAGAATGTGATTGAATGTTAGATATGGCTGCCACCTGCGTAGATCTACTTCATTGTCTCTCTAAGAATACTAGATTCTGGGTTCCTCGCAATAGTACAGCAGACTAATCCTCCACCCTTTAGAGCCAGTGTTCCTTATAGGCTTCAACAGTACCACCCCATATCCAATTCTACACTTATGGCTTGGGAGAGCAGAAGAGGATGGACCAAGTCCTTTAGACCCTGCATCCAAATGGGAGACGCAGAAGAAGTTCCTGGCTTCTGGCTTCAGATCAGCTCAACTCCAGCCAGTGTGCCATTTGGGGAGTGAACCATGGATGCAACGTCTTTCTGTCTCTCCTTCTCTCTGTAAATATGCCTTTCCAAACTTAAAAAAACAAAACAAACAAACAAACAAAAATCAGCCCAACAGGGATCTTGATGAAGATAGCCCAGCATTATCAGGCATCGCTTGGTGGAAGAAGGGAAACCTGATTATGTTTCAAGCATTGGTGTGTTCTAACTAAACTGACTTAGCAGTGTCCATCTGCTAAAAGTAGAGTGCATAAGAAATCACAGAGAGACTTAGGAAAAGCTTCCAAAGCTAGCTTATGTTTTGGCCAATCAAGAATCCTTATCAAACGCTGTTATAAAATGAAATGCAATAAAAATATGTTTATACAAAAAAAAAAATCCTTATCAACATCCCACACTGCTCCAATACCTATAATACCATCTCTCCTGAAAAACTTCTTGTAACACCCAGTGGGATGTGTGCATATCTTTCTCTCCCACTATATTGTTCTTTACTAAAGACAGGGCCCAGGCTGAGTTCCCATGGCATTACTATAACCCAGCAAACAGTGGAGACAAATGTGTATGAAAAGTGGTTGAAGGGGCCCGGCGGCGTGGCCTAGCAGCTGAAGTCCTTGCCTTGAACGCCCCAGAATCCCATATGGGCGCCGGTTATAATCCCGGCAACTCCACTTCCCATCCAGCTCCCTGCTTGTGGCCTGGGAAAGCAGTCAAGGATGGCCCAATGCATTGGGACCCTGCACCCGCGTGGGAGACCCAGAAGAGGTTCCTGGTTCCTGGCTTCGGATCAGCACGCACCTGCCATTGTGCTCACTTGGGGAGTGAATCATCAGACAGAAGATCTTCCTCTCTGTTTCCCCTCCTCTCTGTATATCTGACTTTGTAATCAAATACACAAATCTTTAAAAAAAAAGTGGTTGAAGGATGGAGAGATAAAAATATGGTGATGACTAGATGAGCATATTGTTTAGATAAAGAGACATCTGCATACACAAGTATGTTTAAGTTCTTGGAAAAAGACTCAAGGGACTGTTGTTAAGCCCTATCAGGTTAAGATTCCTCCTGCAATGCTGGTATCCTATAGGAGTGCTGGTTCAAATCCCAGATGCTGCACTTCCAATCTAGCTCCCTACTTCTTCTCCTGGAAGAGCGGTGGAACATGGCCCAAGTCCTTTGGCTCTTGAACCTCCTGGGATACTTAGATGGAGTTCCAGGTTCCTGGTTTTGGCTTGATCCAGCCCTAGCTGTTATTTCCACTTGTGGGAATGAACCAATGGACGGAAGATCTCTCTCTCTGCATCTTCTCCCTCCCTCTATGTGACTCTGTCTTTACAATAAACAAATAAATACATTTTTTAAAAAGGACTGAGGTTTATTTTTTTTTTTTTTTTGGTCCTTAGGATTTACCAGAATACACAAGTGTATTATAGGAACTAGATATAAATATTTATTCAACAAAAATGGTCCTTATTCACCAAGTGATCATAAGATAGATTAAGAGATGTGTAAATAGAAGACCATCCTCTTTGGGAGCTCTGGTATAGCAAGCAATCATCAGTTGCCACTACGGAGAGGCATGGAACACTGCTCATCTTCCAGAACCTCTCAGATAGACTAAAGGTATAAGTATCTGAGGGATTGGGGTGGGGTAGTCAATCTCCCATCGCAAGGAAAACATCTTTGGTCCTGCAGGGAGGTAGAAAAACCTCTTGGGCTCAGAACCTGCAATAACAGAGTGGAGGCCTGTTCCTGACAGGGTAGAAGCCGAAAACACATCTGCTCAAGCCTTGGCACAGGGACAGACATTGGACTCTGTCACCACTGGTGTGCTTACATACCCCATACCAGAGTGCCTCTGTTCCCAGCTCCCCTTCTGATTCCAGTTTTGTGTAACTGCACACCCTAGGAGACAGCAGGTAGTGATTCAATTGCTTGGATTCTTGCCACCCATGTCAGAGACCCAGATTGAATAACCAGCTCTTGGCTTCAGCCCCAATTGTTGCAAGCATCAGGGAGTGAAGCAGACAACGGAAGAGCTGTGTGTGTGTGTGTGTGTGTGTGTGTGTGTGTGTGTGTTTATTCAAATTAATTAAAAATAAATAAGTAACAGACTTGACAGAGATACCCAACTTCTTTGAAAAGAGTAACTATCAGGAGGAACACAGAAAAGACTTCAGCCCTCAGGCCCCGACACACAGGTCCTGTAAAGGACTGAGCATGGACAAAGAGAAGCAAGATGATTCTGCTCCTACAAGGAAGCTGGAGCTAAATTAGTAGATGAAGCACGAGAGCGTGGAAGGAGATCGTGCCCTCAATAATGGCGGAGGATGTTAGAAACACAACTGATGGGTAGCCAGCCAACTCGAGAGAATACACTCCCCCTATTTGCAAAGAGGACTTAAAGAAATGGTGATTACGCTCCAGGATAGAGAAGACCAAGATGTCAGAAGAATCTAAACATTATTCCAGCTTATGTAAGAAGAACATGAGCTTTGGTGTCTCCCAGGCCTTTATCTGTGGGACCATAAACAGAATATCAGACATCAGTTTCCTTGTTTGGAAAATGCAAGGAAGGGGAAAACAAGTGCCAGTGGCGTGGATGCCTGCAAGAATCCAGTGAGTTCAGGATGAAAAGTGATTACCCCCATGTGTGGCGCATGCAAGACACACGATGCAAATGTTGGGAGTCCCTCCAGTCACTCTGTCACCAGTCCCATGGCTGCAATATTTTGTCTGACGACCTCACCTGCTGTGCACAAGTCTTGTCAGCATATGCCAATTTCAGATTTTGATGCAGCAGGGAGAACGCACTCTCTGTCCCCTTGCCCTTGGGTAACCTATGAACTGCGCTTCTTGTCCTCTTGCCCTACTACTTCAATGGAACTTGGAATCCTTTAACAACCCTCTTTCTTTTCCCATCATAACCCTGGATATGGTTACAGATGCTACCTTCTTATTAATACATTACACTAATTGTCAGTAAACTGAAGCTATTTCATTCTTCTGGAGACTAAATGACACATAGAAATATTTCTAGAAAACAAATAGTCCTGGACTTGGACATTTTTCAACATCCTAATTCTTAACTAATTCATCATCCTTCCTAAAATAAGACAGCATCAGAGCAAGGCAGGAAGTGGGAGGACCTCTAGCCGACCTCCCAAGAGATGCAGCTCAGGAAGTTGTTGACAAAGTCAACAATGAAACTCAGGCCTCCTACCTCAGCCAGTCATCATAAAATGGATCAATTAAGTGACTTTTTTTTTTTAAGGTTTATTTTTATTACAAAGTCAGATATACAGAGAGGAGAGACAGAGAGGAAGATCTTCCGTCCGATGATTCACTCCCCAAGTGAGCCGCAACGGCCGGTGCTGCGCCAATCCGAAGCAGGGAACCAGGAACCTCTTTCAGGTCTCCCACATGGGTGCAGGGTCCCAAGGCTTTGGGCCGTCCTCAACTGCTTTCCCAGGCCATAAGCAGGGAGCTGGATGGGAAGTGGAGCTGCCAGGATTAGAACCGGCACCCATATGGGATCCTGACGCGTTCAAGGCGAGGACTTTAGCCTCTAGGCCACACCGCCGGGCCCAAAAAAGCAACTTTATTAAGCCAGAATTGTAGCAGCAGTTGTCACCATTGTCACTGTTATTCAGGCAGTTGGGTTGCCTTAGTTTATTTGATTACTGTGTTTTTTATTTTTTATTACTATTATTATTTTATTATTTTTAATTACTAAGGTTGTCCCACAACAGGTTAAGATGCCATGTGGGACACCTGCATCTCATATCAGGTTTTCCACTTCCATATTCAGCTATTTGCCAATGCGCCTGGGAAAGCAGTGCTTGATGATTCAAGTGCTTAGGCCCCTACCACCTGCATGGGAGACAAAGTTAGAGTTCTTATCTCCTGGCTCCTCCTGACTTAGCTCTGGCTCTTGCAGATATCTGGGTAATGAATCAGCAAATAGTAGGTCCTTCTTTCTTCTCATCCTCCTTTCCTTCCTTCCTCCATCCCTCTCTAACACTCTGCCAGTCAAATAAGTGAATCTTTTTTTAAGGCCAGGACTTTATGTTTGTACATAACTGGATGTTTATACCTCCAAGTTCTTGACAGATTTAATCACAATAGACAAAGCATGAAAGCACGCAGGTGTTCCTCAATGGATAAATGAGTAAAGCAAAATATGGGGCCTGGCACAACGGTTCAGTGGCTAAATCTTCACCTTACATGCCCGGGATCTTGTATGGCCACAGGTTCTAGTTCCGGCTGCTCCAGTTCCCAACCAGCTCCCTGCTTGTAGCCTGGGAAAATGATAGATAATGGCCCAAGGCGTTGGGTTCCTGCAGCTACGTGGACGATTCGGAAGAAGCTCCTGGCTTCAGGTCAGCTTGGCTCCAGCCATTATGACCTTTTGGGGAGTGAACCAGTGGATGGAAGATCTTTCTTTTCTCTCCTTCTCTCTTTAAATCTGCCTTTCCAATAAAAATAATAATAAAATATTTAAAAGGAAAAATATGGCATACAAATATAATGGAATATTGTTTAGCCATAAAAAATTTGTAATTCTGATACATGCCGCATGTACCTTGAAAACATTATGTTAAATAAAATAGGCTATTTAAAAAGGGGTAATTATTTTATGAACTTCTACCTATATGAGGTACCAAAAGTGGACAAATTCAGATAGTGAAAGTAGACTAGAGGTCCCCTGAGGCTTGGGAAGGGAAAATGAGGGGGTGACAACTTAATGATTACAAGGTTTCTGATTGGGTCATGTAAAAGTTTGAAAACAGATACATGGTTGCATAACATTGTCAGTGCAATTAATGTCACTAAACTGAAACTTAAAATTGGCTAATATGATAAAGTTTATGTAATCTGTATTTTATCACACAATAAAAAAATACAAGAAAAGCATTGACAAGTTGTGTCAAAAAGGAGAAGACCTAACAGCCTGAGGGCAGCATGCTGCAGAGACCACCCATCGGTGCTCTGCTTGGCACTCCTGCCTGGGCCAGGCCTGGCAGCCAGCCCTGCACAGGTGTCAGCCGGGAGTGAAGCCTACCCTCCAGCAAGGTCCCATGCAGGGCCTCCAGTGATGTCACCTGGCACTGAGGAATCACCCATCTGAGCCCTGAAATTTTTTTTATTATTATTTCTCCAAATTTTTCAAAACAAAAGCAAAATTTAGGATCAGAGAGATGGAGGGATGGTACACAGCAAAAAAAAAACCTTTCAAACCTCCTATCTGGTCCTAAAAATTATGTATCCCAACACTCTAAAAAGCTACATTTCTCCAATAAATGCTGATTTCATGCTCTCTAGTTGGCACTAGAAACACCAAGAGGCCTTCAGCTTTCCAGAGAGTGGGAGGGGGATGCAGGGGTGAGGAGCAGCATCACAGGAGATGACGAAATGCAGACACATCCAGTCTTCGTTCCAAAGTGATCAAGAGTGATCTGTCTTCCTTAAAGAAAAGGAAGAGATTTAAAGGAATCACTGCTTCAGCCAAATCTTACAGATGATTTGGCACTAACCATGTCAAGGTTGAGGTCAGGGGGCGTAACGCAAGGCTGTCTCCAGGAGGTCTCTGTTCTGGTGTCTAACATTTACTCACAAAGCTGTTGGTGTCATGAAAAGGGAACTGTTTTTTCTGCTGTATCAGTAAACCCTTTTCCTAGAAGAGCTTGACTTATGAAGTAATAGTTTCAAGCCAGCGTAATAGCATACAACTACCAACTGCTACCATTGTGAGGCACTGCCGTGGGCCGGCCTCGCACTAAGCACACGATGCTCTTGAATTCAGGTTTTGAGATCACATAAGCAAGCAGCCTTGGAATAGTCAAGGTCAAAGGGTGACAAATAATTATGATTTGTTCTACATGGTCCTGGATTAGAACTAGAATCAGCGAGATGTGGAAAGGCAGATGTTCAACTAAAGGTAAAACCAGGGTAAAACTGGCAACGCAACTGTGGCACAATGAATTGAATTACCTCTGGACAAGTTCCCCAATTCCTTGATTTGTCATATCCCTCTTCCACTTCAGATCCAACTTCCTGTTGATGAGCATCAAGATAGCTCAAGTACTTGGGAGACCCGTGTTACTGGCTTCTGGCCTCAGCCTGGCACAGCCCTGGCTGCAGGCATTTGGGAAACGAACAGTGAATAAAAGCCCTTCTCGGTGTATCCTTTCCATTCTCTCCTTCTCCCTCACTCTATCCCTTTCAAATAAACTTTTTAAAATAATAATAAAATCTTAACATCTTATTATAAGTTTTTTATAACATAAAAGGCAGAGACATGCACAAGGAGAGAGTGATAGAAAAAGCTGGAAGTCAGCAACGCAATCCACGTTTCCCTCATGGATAGAAGGAACTCATTTATTTGAACATCACCACTCCCTCCCAGGGTCTGCATCAGAGGAAGTGGAAGTTAGGAGCCAGAAGTGGGTATCATATGCATCCACTCCAACACAAAATGCAGGCATCTGAATCACTAACTCAAATACCCTTCCCTCTAGTAGAGGGTTGTGATGCGAAACTACCAAGAGGGACCAAAAGACAGTGGCAGAATAGAAGATTCTGATTTTCACTCCATGCATACCTCTATTTTCCACAGGATAGCAAGCCACAATAACAACAGGTGGAGGAAGCACTTGACCAGAGAGTGAGGGCGCTCCATAGTTGAAGTGAGTACAGTGAGTTCAGGTGGAACACCAGCAGGAAGTCAATATGGTGTTGCCCACTAAACTCTGAGGCTGGTGAGGTATTTGAGGTTTCTGCCCCAGGGCAAGGTTGACCCAAGGTTTAGAGCCCTTATTTCTTACAGAATAGGTCCCAGCTGGCAGGTGCTCATCCACATGGCTCTTGAACCTGGGAATCCCTCTGTGGATGCAGTCTACCAACCCATTTGTAGTTTCACTCTGAGCTCTTGCGGTGACAGCTGAATTTACCTGCAAATTAATAAATTTCTCCTTCAGTTCTATCTTAGTCCCCAATCATGTTGAACATGTTGGGCATTAGGCCGTCATTCATCATCTTTTTTTTAAAAAAAAGATCTATTTATTTTTATTAGGAAGTTAGATGTACAGAGAGGAGGAGAGACAGAAAGGAAGATCTTCCTTCCGATGGTTCACTCCCCAAGCAGCCGCAACAACTGGTGCTGCATCATTGCGAAGCCAAAAGGCTGGAACCTCTTCCCGGTCTCCCACATGGGTGCAGGGTCCCAAAGCATTGGGCCATCCTCGACTGCTTTCCCAGGCCACAAGCAGGGAGCTGGATGGGAAGCAGGGCCACAGGGATTAGAACCAGCACCCATACGGGATCCCAGCCCGTGCAAAACGTGGACTTCAGCTGCTAGGCTACCATGCCAGGCCCACCATTCATCATCTTATACAGCTTAGATTTAACCTTACACTGCCTGCTTGTGCATGTATTTCTATGTTAACACGTATGTGTTCTAATACAAATAATTTCCTATGCCATTATTTTGACACAAAACATCCTGAATCGGAGGAGTATGAAAAGGGGAGGAGGGGTAGCTGGGGCTGGTGCAATGGTTCAGTGACTAAAACTTTGCCTTGCATTTGCCAGGATCCCATATGGGTGCTGGTTCATGTCCCAGCTGCTCCACTTTCCATCCAGCTCCCTGCTTGTGGCCTGAGAAAGCAGTAGAGGACGGCCCAAAGCTTTCAGACCCTGTAGCCACATGGGAGACCTGAAAGAAGCTCCTAGATCCTGGCTTTGAATTGTCTCAACTCCGGCCCTTATGGCCACTTGCAGAGTGAACCAACATGTTTTTCTCTGTATCTTCTCCGCATAAATCTGACCTACCTTTCCAACACCAGCAAAAATAAATATATCTTTTAAAAAAATAAGCTAAAATATTGGTGAATAATGTAGCTGATAAATGGTTAATTTATCAGATATGAATGAAACTCCTGCAACTCAATAAAACATATACTAGAATTTCAAAATGAGTAAAGGAATTAAGTAGACTTTTCTCCAAATAAGATACATGAATAACCACCAGGTATATGAAAAGATGCTCAATATCATTAATTACCAAAAAAAAAAAAAGCAAATCCATGAGCTATCATTGCCCATCTGTTAGTGCAGCTGTAATTTAAAAAGCCACATGTTGATGTGGTCATTGAGAGATTGGGACTCTTGTACAGTGCTGTGGGAATGCAAGAGGTTTATCAGCTATGGAATGTAGCATGGAAGTTGCTTTTAAAGAAAACGTGCTACATGACATAAGAATCCCACTACTGGACAAATATTTAAAAGAATGGAAAGCAGGAGAGTGGAGATGGCTGCACACGCATGTTTGTTGCAGCATTAGTTTCAAGACAGAGAAACAATCCAAATACCCACTGACAGATGAATGAATAAGGAAAACACAGCACATGCATAGGATGTCTTATTTTTTTTTTTAAAGATTTATTTATTTTATTACAAAGTCAGATATACAGAGAGGAGGAGAGACAGAGAGGAAGAACTTCCATCCGATGATTCACTCCCCAAGTGAGCCGCAACCGCCGGTGCTGCGCCAATCCGAAGCTGGGAACCAGGAACCTCTTTCAGGTCTCCCACATGGGTGCAGGGTCCCAAGGCTTTGGGCCATCCTCAACTGCCATCCCAGGCCACCAGCAGGGAGCTGGATGGGAAGCAGGGCCGCCAGGACTAGAACTGGCGACCATATGGGATCCTGGCACGTGCAAGGCGAGGACCTTAACCACTATGCTATCGGGCCGGGCCCGAATTCCCTTCGTTTTAAAATGAGACTTTTTAAAATAAGACATCCAGGCCTGGCGGCGTGGCCTAGTGGCTAAAGTCCTCACCTTGAACGCCCCAGGATCCCATATGGGCGCCCGGTTCTGATCCCGGCAGCTCCACTTCCCATCCAGCTCCCTGCTTGTGGCCTGGGAAGGCAGTTGAGGACGGCCCAATGCAATGGGACCCTGCACCCATGTGGGAGACCCAGAAGAGGTTCCTGGTTCCCGGCTTCGGATCATCGCACATCGGCCGTTGCGGCTCACTTGGGGAGTGAACCATCGGAAGAAAGATCTTCCTTTCTGTCTCTCCTCCTCTCTGTATATCCGCCTTTCCAATAAGAATGAATGAATCTTAACAAAAAATAAAAAAAGGGAATCCTGTCACTTGCAACACTCTAGATTAGCCTGAAGGATTTTATGCTAAGTGAAATAATCTAATTGTGGAAGACTAAATACCTTGGGATTTCACCTGTATGTGATAGCTTTAAAAGTCAAACTCACAAAAGCAGAGAATACACCTGGCTGGAGAGTGGAAGCAACAGGATGTGTAAAATTTCAGCTTTGCTCTAAGAATGGGTTCCAGAGATCTGCTCTACAACACAGTTCCTACAGTTAACCGTACAGCAAATGTACCCCAAAATGCATTCACATTTTGCACATTCTTTCTCCAAAGAACACGAGGAAACCTGGCAAGGTTTAAATGTGTCTCTTTCCTGGATTGTGATAACACTGTCACAAAATAATTGCACATGTCTAAATTCATATATTAAGTGTGTGCTACTCTTTGCATATTAATTATATGCAAAAAAGCTGCTTTTTAGAATAATAAATTGTTTTTTCAATTTACTTATACATTTCTTTATGCATTATTTGTGATATTTACACAGTTGATAAGGATACATATTCATAAAGATCACTGTTTTTTTTTAAAGATTTATTTATTTTATTACGAAGTCAGATATACAGAGAGGAGGAGAGACAGAGAGGAAGAGCTTCCATCCGATGTTTCACTCCCCAAGTGAGCCACAACAGGCCGATGCGCGACGATCCGAAGCCGGGAACCAGGAACCTCTTCTGGGTCTCCCACGAGGGTGCAGTGTCCCAATGCATTGGGCTGTCCTCGACTGCTTTCCCAGGCCACGAGCAGGGAGCTGGATGGGAAGTGGAGTTGCCGGGATTATAACCGGCACCCATATGGGATCCTGGGGCGTTCAAGGCGAGGACTTTAGCTGCTAGGCCACGTCTCCGGGACCAAAAATCACTGATTATAGTGAGGAGGGTCAAGTAATGCAGGAAGGTGGGTGGGACAAATACTTCCAATTCTCCTTTTCTCCCCTTTTCTCCTGTATCTGGGGAGGGTGGAAAGAGGGACCCCTCCCAGTTGTCCAACTACATTAAGTACCCAGGGATGGGGGATGTCCACTTGACATCATTTCAGAAACCTCAGTGTGGAAAAGAACGTTCTAAGGATACTGCTTCAATAGTTTTGATAGTTCTGAGATGTTGGTTTTAGCAGAGTCCACCACAGTACATCTCCTCACCCAGACACTTGCTGCCAAAGCTCAGCCAGAAGACTTGTTCAACCATTCTGTTTATCTTCTGGCATGGCACTTGCTGTCCTTTGCTGACCCAAATAAGCTGGCCATATTGCCCCTAATATATACCAGGGCATGCTGTCCACTGCCCAGGCATCAACAATTGAGGAGGCCCAGTCCCAACATATGCATTCCATAGGACCACAAATCCTATGATCCTCCCTGTGGCTAGAATCCGGTGTTCTAGTTTTGGAGTCCCCCAAGAAACCTCACCTGGGATGATCCCAGACATAACTCTTGCATGTGTTAGTCCATACGAGGTCTGCTTCAGTCTGTCACCCACATCAAACTACCCACACACTGGTGATTGCAGTTGCCTGGTCAGTTCTATCCCTAGCCCCATGTCCTACGCAAACATCCGGGTGCTGTGGCCCAGTACAACCCAAACTGCCACAGACCTGGCCCTTAAGCACACCGACAGGAGCTGCAGCCTAATTGGGGCAACCCCCATTAAGCCCCACCAGGCTCTCCCCTAGCCCTGGTTCCTATGTATGTTAGTATGTACAGAAGACTAGTCGGGTCAGTGCTGCATGCCAACAGGGATTTCGTATACAACTACGGGTGATGTGGTTTAGCTCAGCCCACCCCACAATCCAGTCCACACATATGACAGTGGGTGCTACTGCCCCAGCCCTAGCTCTCATGCACACCAGCTGGAGCTCCAGCCTAACAGAGAAGTTCCCACAATTTGCCTACTAGGCTCAGTCCCCATTCTGGATCTTGTACGTTTCAGGAGTTACGGAGGTCTGGTCTGACATGACTTTCACCCTGTCCTGGCACTTGAACACGCCAGCCTACAACAAATAGTGCCAATTGTCACTTATCCTGGCTCTTGTATGTACCAGCAGATGCAGTGGCATGGCCTAGCCTGGCCCTCCCCCAAACCCAGCTCACATACAGGTTGATGGATATTACAACCCTGCCCAAGGCCTGTTGCAGCCCAGTCTGCCCTCACTCCTAGGTCTCATACTCCCCAATGGGAGCAGTGGCCCAGCGGGGGGTCCCCAGAGTTTTCCCCTCCCTCCCACCACCGACATGCTCACTCCCAGCCTGGGGTCTTGCATGTGCTGATGCTGGTGCTGTGGCCCAGTCTATATGGCCCATCTTGCCTCAGCATTTGCCTGCGGGTGCTGCAGCCTAGCTCTGCCCAGTCTGTCCCCAGTCCTGGCTTATGCCAGGGGCTGTTGCATCCTAGCCCAGCCTGGTCAACCCCCCCGTCTCAGCCCTAATATAAACTAGCAGGTGTTGGCGTTCCAGTCTGTCCCAGCCTGTACCTCGTCCTGACTCTTGGACTTGCCAATAGGTGTTGAAGACTGGCCCAACTTGGCCCACCCCTGTGCATGACCCACATGTCTGCCCAAGGGTACTATAGCCTGACCTGTCCTGGACTGTTTCCAGTCTCAGGTTTTGTGTTCACCAGCCAGAGTTGTGTCTTAATAGGGGAATTTTCCAAGCTCCCCTATCAGACCAGCTCTAAGTCATGGATCATCTAGCTCAACCTGACTTGGCCCATTTCCAGTTCTGACCTTCACCAGCAGGTACTGCAGCCTTGTCAGACCAGCCCATACCTATTCCAGCTAGCACTGGTGAGTACTACAACCCAGCCCTGCGTGGCTATCTCAAGACCTGGCTTTCACATGGATCAGCAGATGCCACAACCTAGCCCAGCCTGTCCCACACCCACTCTGGCTCTTACAAGTGCCAGTGGAGCTGGAGCCTAGCCAAGTCTGGCACACACCCTGACATAGCCCACACTCATACCATGTTCAGCCAAGTCCACCCTCAGCCCTAGCTCTCGCATTCACCAGTGGGAACCACAGCACAGCAGGATCATCACCTTAGCTCCCCTACCAAGGCCACTCTCAGCCACAGATCTTGCACATGCCAGTGGTTGCTCTGACTCCCCCACCTGGCATGGCCTAACTCCAGTCTTGGCGCTTGCCATCAAATGCTGCAGTCTGGCCTGGCCTACTCCCAGTCCCAACTCTTGCTTGTAGATGCTGCAGCCTAGCTTGCTCCGCCTGCGAACTGGTAGGTGTTATGGCCTAGCCTGGCATGACCAGCACCCCATCCTGATTCCTGCAAATGCAAGTGAGCTACAGTTTGGCCCAGTTCTGCCCTATCTGCCCCCAACCCCCAAACCAGCCCACATACTTGCCAAGCAGAGCAGCCTTGTGCAACCTGGCTCAGATCCAGCCTTGACTCATATGATCATCAGCAGGAACTACAGCCCACCAGAGGCATTCCCCAAGTCCCCTCACCAGGCCCACCTCTAAACCCAGAACTTTTCAAGCTGCCATCAGGAACACCAAACAGCTTTCCCTATACTGTTTTGTTTTTTTAATGTGTATTTCAATCATATTCATCAAAGAAATAATGATAATATTTGTGTGGGCTGGGAGTAATTTAGTGTAGCAGTTAAGATGGCACTTAGAATTCCGTATCCAAATGTTTGGGTTCAACTTTTGGTTAACTTCTGGCAATAGCTGCCTGCTAATACAGACCCTGAGAGAAAGCAGCCATTGCCAGGCACTTGGCTCCCTATGGCCATGTGGGTGACCCATACTGAATACTTAGCTCTTGGCTCCCACTGGACCCAAGCACTGGTTGTTGTAGGCATTTGGGAAGTGATTATATCAGTGAGTAAGAGGCTTCTTTCTTTCTTTCTTTCTTTCTTTCTTTCTTTCTTTCTTTCTTTCTTCCTTTCTTTCTCTCTATCTTGTTGTCTGTCTTAGAATGAATAAAGTAAAATACACAGGAAAGTAAAACATCTAAGATATTTGCTCAGGAACAAACTTTTATTGAGTAACTGCTATTATAAGGCACTGTTGGCTGCTAGAAATTTAATGATAGGGGTTGGCATGATGGTTCAACTGGCTAATCCTCCACCTGCAAGTGTTGACATCCTAGATGGGCATCAGTTCCAGTCCCAGCTGTTCTATTTCCAATCCAGCTTCCCTGCATATAGCCTAGGAAGGCAGTGGAGGATGGTTCAAGTTCATGGGACACTGCATCTGCATGAGAGACCCAGAAGAAGCTCCTGGCTCCTGGTTTCAGATCAGCTCAGCTTTGACCACTGCAGCCATTTGAGGAGTGATCTAGCAGGTCGGTGATCTTTGTTTCTCCTTCTTCTGAAAACCTGTCTTTTCAATAAAAATAAACAAATTATTGTAAAAGGAAGTTTGGTGATTTATTACTATACTAAATATGACAGACAGTGGAAAAGAAGTCTTAGTTTTCCTGATTAGGTGGCAATAAGATCACCAGTGTGAGAGCAGAGGCCAGGCACTAAGCCAGTCCCCTCATCTGTAGCACAAGGACTAGGCAGTGATGACAGGAGGATCTCAGATAAACATCCTTGAAGCGCCACAGAGCTTTGCAAACTCTGCTCAATCTTTTAACAAACAGCTGGAAGGCAGCATATCTGAAATTCATGTCTTTATCAGAAGACATAATCACTAGCGCCCAGCACAATAGCCTAGCAGCTAAAGTCCTCTTCCTGAACGCACCGGGATCCCATATGGGTGTTGGTTTGTATCCCAGTGGCCCCACTGCCCATACAGCTCCCTGCTGGTGGCCTGGGAAAGCAGTTGAGGACAGCCCAAAGCCTTGGGACCCTGCAGCCACATGGGAGACCTGGAAGAGGTTCCTAGCTCCTGGCTTCAGATTGGCACAGCTCCAGCTCAGTCACTTGGGGAGTGAATCAACGAACGGAAGATCTTCCTCTCTGTCTCTCCTCTTCTCTGTATATCTGACTTTGCAATAAAAATAAATAAATCTTTTAAAAAAAGAAAAAAACTGAGAGTGAATGTCTTTTATTTTATTTATTTTTTTTTAAAGATTTATTCATTTTATTACAGCCAGATATACACAGAGGAGGAGAGACAGAGAGGAAGATCTTCCATCCGATATTTCACTCCCCAAGTGAACCGCAACGGGCCAGTGCGCGCCAACCCGAAGCCGGGAACCAGGAACCTCTTCCGGGTCCCTCACGTGGGTGCAGGGTCCCAATGCATTGGGCCGTCCTCAACTGCTTTCCCAGGCCACAAGCAGGGAGCTGGATGGGAAGTGGAGCTGCCAGGATTAGAACCGGCGCCCATATGGGATCCCGGGGCTTTCAAGGCGAGGACTTTAGCCGCTAGGCCACGCCGCCGGGCCCGAATGTCTTTTATTTTAAACAATATAACAGAGCCATTCATTAAAACCATACCCTGATCTAAAGTCAAGTTGCATTAAAGACAAATTATCTTAATTATAGTTGGCTTAGTATTCTGTGTCCCTTTTGTGTAAACATTTGTACAGGATTTTAAGGTGAAAACTGCAGTGCCAAGGGCATCTGCTTCCTAAACCAAGAGGAATAGGCCGCAATGGAACCAAAACTGGGGGGAGGAAACAGAAATGACACAGGAAAATACTCATCACAAAAAGAACCTCCAGCTTAAGTCAAGCCATAAACCACAGCTTTCTAATTCCAAGATGATAGTAGGGAACATCTGTTTACCAGTTAAATATGCGTCCATTTACATGAGGGAGCATGTTTAATGGACAAAGCATTGAGATCACTGGAGGGTGACATGTTTTGTTTGTAGTAACATGTGGCGGCTCAGGCTTCCCAGCCAGCTCTCAGGGCCCTCATAGCTGAGGAGCCCCATTGGCCCCTCCTCTTGGGTCCATTTTTCTCTCTTGAAAGCTGTGCCTGGCAAATCAAACAAAACTTCTCAGGGAAGGCCAGGCTGTGAGTTCCAGAGAGGCATGGCAAGCAGACCCTCTGGCTGGAGCTGCAATGCTGAGCAGCCAGAGTATACAACTTGGAAAACCAAGCCCCCTGACTCCCAGTGGGGTCAGTTATTTCAATCATTGTTTAAAACAAATAAACTACAGAGAACTTTCCCAAACACATTGGCTAATAAATTGCCGGTGTTTAAACAATTACATTATGAAATGGAAATTAGCTGTTATGATCAAGCCATATGGCTAATCGAATTGATTGGTTCATATTTTTTAAGAAGATGGAAAGCACAACTCAAAGAATAATTGAAAAGATTTCACAAATGAACAAGAGGTAACAAGCCCTATTTAATGGCACCATTTGGAACTTTTTACATGAAAAAGGAAAAAAAATTTTTTTTCTTGTTATCTCTGGTTTTTTCATGGAAATTGAATAAAAAGTTTGATGGATTTTTTTTTCAATGTAAAAACCCATCTCTTAAAATAGAGAACAAAATGGAACCGAGCACACTTGTGCACACATACATGCAGAACAAAGAGACATAAAAATGAGGCAATACACAGATAGTGACTTGTAGAGCTGACAGCGTCAGGAGGAAATGAGTCTGGATTTCCTGTCACCTTGAAAGCACACTTCGGCCCTCCCAGCCTGACTCTGCAGCTCTGTCAGGCTTTGACCATGTTTTATCTGCAGCCCTCCTCCAACACAACGCCTCTCCCTGTGTCACTATTGCAGAAACGAAGATCTGTTTCCCGGAAAACATCCCTGAGTTTGATGGAGACATGCATTGCATTTTAAAGTGACACGCTGGGCACAATGGTCCCTTCTTGTGACTGACCCCTCCCTGAAACTTTCTAGACTCCATGAACCTTCTCTGTTGACCTCAGAAAAGGGTGTGAATCCGTCTGCCCTGGAAATGCCTGGCCTCTTGGCTTTCTCCTCTTTACTGTGGTTTTCTTTTGAGGCTGTGAGAATAATTTTGTATTGAGTTGCTAGCTGCCTGGTCCTGGGTTGGCAGTGCCAAGTGCTTCCTTGGTGATCCTCCACTTTCACAAGGATCTTGCATGGAGAAAAACGTCACCATCATCCTAGTCTTTAACGAGGAAAGGAAGGATCTGAGAGGTTAGTGGATTTATCCCTGCAGGGTTTCAGTGACCAGAAGGCAGGGCATGTCAGAACACCAGAGCGTGGGGGGCGGTGTCCCTGCTCCAGCCAGCCCTTCCCAACTCCGGCCAGTGCACCTGGGCACCATCCAGGAAACCTACAGTTGAAAGGCACACACCTTTTTAGGAAATCTCTGGGCGCTTCCCGGCGGTCCGAGGGCAGTTTTTCTGGTCCATGTTCCGGCCACAGCAAGAAAATTGTTGGTAGCGCGGTTGGCCTTCTCCCTAGCTGTTTTTGGTTTGTTTGTTTTTGTTTTGTTTTTTTCCTGACTGGGTTGTTTCTCTAGCCCGAACTCCAATTCCCCAATCCCAGCTGCTCTACTGACCCCAGCCCGCAGCTGCAGAATGTGCAAGGGCTGGGTGTCGTTCCTGCTTTTCTGTGAACAGAGGTTGAACCCAGGAGCCCTCAGCTGCCGGCTTGCACGCAGAGGCAGACCCACCTCAGCCTTTGGGTTTGCGGGGTGGGATCGCACCCATCACTTGTAGCTTGTTTTCTCGAAAGAGAAGAAAAAGAAAGACAGATGAAAGGAAGGAAGGAAGGAAGGAAGGAAGGAAGGAAGGAAGGAAGGAAGGAAGGAAGGATGGATGTGGGGAGCCCAGGATGGCCGTGGGCCTAAAAATGAGCATTAGGGCCAAATCCAACATTTCTTTGCCTTTGCTTTCACTTTAAAAACAGCAAAAACACACTATATCTAACAGGCCACTAATACCAAGATGAAGTTGTGAAGGCACCGGCTCCCTCGGGGACTTTGAGTCTGAAGTCCGTGCGGGCCAGCAGGCGCGGCCCTTCTCGGGATCTGGCTCGACTGGATTTGGCCCCGGGTTTGTGCTCCCTCGGGGGACTATGGTGCACGGTTTGCACGGGGAACTAAGTGGGGGAAACGCAGGGTTGTCTGGGGAATCTAGCCTGACACCTTCCCATCTTTAGGGGCAAGACCTGGGAGGTCGTAAGTTGTCCCTGCCCTGCCCGTACCCCCAGAAACCTAGCCAGGCCCCTGCACACCTGTCTGCTGCTCAGGTTTTCGCCCAGGATGGAAGTGCTGGCGGGTATAGTGAAGAGGCTAACCGGTAACCAGAGCACCGACCTCCCCCTCCACCTCGCTGCTGCCCGTTGAGGGTTCCCATTGCACTGAATTCTTCTGGGTTCAGTGTCTGCAACCCTAAAACAGTGTTACGGCTAAGACTTAGGGAAAACAGGGGAAGGGCAAGGCTGTGGGCGACTTCCAAGAGCCTCCTAAGCTGGGCTTACACAATGTTTCGCTTTCCTCAATCCTGCACTCTCAGGGCACAGCCGATTGCCCTGGCTCAGAGCCTCGGAGCCCCATCTGGAACCCTCCCCAATCTCCACCAGCCTCAAAGCGCCACCAGCTGCTCTTGTTTGGAGTTCCCAAGGGCAGACCTATTCAGGGTCACATAGGCTGACTTCCCAGCACAGCAAGCACCTCCTTTCCAGCTGTGTCCGCCCCGCCCCGTCCCCAGCAGGGCTTTCCCAACCACAAGGGATGCACGTCTTGGTCACTTGGATCAATTGGAGGACCTTTTGATGGGTGGTTGCAGCTGGGGAAGCCCAAAGCTCCGTAAAACCCTCTGCCTTCCCTCCACTCCAATGCCCCCATCTCGTAGCCTCGGGATGTCACCCTGGAAGGCTCCCGTTGGTCCCACCATTTTCCAAAGCTGCAAAAGAGGTTCAGGCAAGGCAAGAGAGGGGAGAGGCTCCAAACACATGAACTAGCCCATCCCCCACCTCTTCCCCTCAGCAGACTTTCTACAACATTCCTGAGAGAGCAGGAATAAGAACCATAATGTGACCAATTACCCCAGGTACCAAACTTTTACAGGGATTTGTTGTCTTGTGTAAGCCTAAAAACAACAATGGAACAGGTTCTATTGTGACCATTTTACCAATGTGAAAGCTAAGGTACATACATGAAGATGAATACATCAATTACCCTACCCTTCCCGCTAAGCACCACTGCTTGAAATGTGGAAGGCCTCAGGAAGGGACGCAGGATGTGGCCTGCAGGGCTCCACAAGGCTGCTCCAATGCCACACACCTGAGCTGTGATGACAGGTTTCCATGGTCCCTGAGCTGAGGCCATTGAGCCTGGGGACAGACTCAACTCATCCAAATGCAAATCTTGGCTCTGCATGCTTTAACCATAACTGAGGTAACCTGCTTGTGGAAGCTCAGTTCTGTTCTCCCCCACCACCACCTATAAGATTGGAATAATATTGCACACGGCAGACAAAGAGCTATGTGAAAATTGAATGAAGCAGAAGAGCTTCCATTGACTTTTGGTCTTCCTGCTCCGTTTCCCCAAATCCAGCACCAGTCCTGTCCATAACGCATGCTCAGGAAAAGATGTTTCTCAATTTCTGCTTCCTTAGAGGCTGTGCCCGCTTCCCACAGCCCCTCCCACCCTTGCCCACCTAGCAGCCTGATGGCACTGGGCCCCATTCTAGCAGGCATTTTTTGCTTCTCCTCCAACCTCATCCCTGGACCAAGAAAGGCCTGGGTGTGGGCAAGAGGGCTCAGGGGACAATGAGCTTGGGAAGATGAGGCTTATAGATGGAGGGAACCAGGCCTGTGGCTGGAAAGGACTAAAACAAAGAACTTGCTCTGATGACCAGATCCTGGCCTGAACTTCATGCGTGAATGAACTCAATCTCCCCAACACTGTATTGCCACCACTGTGTTCTTCCCATTTATATTTTCCTGCTGAGGAAATCCAGGCAGTAATTCAGTTGCAGCCACTCCACAAGTGAACAGAACAAGAGGCTCCTTGGGCAGACAGGAGAGGTAATGAAGCCTCCCCACTGCTCCTATCTCCCTCTCTGCCCCCGCCACACACACACACTCATCACCCACAGGCCAGCAGGAAACGAGACTGTGCGGTCTGGCCCTGGCAGGTCTGCCATCCTGACATGCACCTGCTGCATGACCAGGAACCAAGGCACTCTGAGAGGCCCCACCTGTAGATGCAACTGCATCCAGGCCTGATCCTTGGGCCTTGATCTTGAAGTGTGGACTTGCACCTGAGTCTGAGCTTGTCCGTAATTCTAGCCTACATCCCTCGCCCAACCAGGCAACTGGAGCTTGCTGTTTCCGGAAGGTCTCAGTGAAGGAAGGAATCAAAAGAAAAGCAAACATCAGGCCAGCGTCTCAACCTCCCACCTCGCACAACCTCCCACATCAACCTGCTCTTGTTACTATTCTGTCCCTTTCTTATGGGCCTCTCTGGACCCAGGTTCCCCCCTCTCTGAAAGCTACTTTTACTTTTTTCTGCTTTGAAAGCTGGTCAAACTCCTAGGAAGTCCTTGTAACAACCCCACCCTGTTTTCTCTGGCTTGGAGATCTTGTAATGCAGTGGGAACTGTACAGCCTGGGCCAATAGACCCTGCACTTCTTTTGTGTTTGAGCTTTTGGACCAGAGTCTGTGGTCCTGAATTCACTGGGAATCCTCCCCATGGGAGAATCCACGATCCCCCACTCAAGACCTTGCACAAACCGCTTTGCAGCCTTACATCACCACCCAAACCCCAGTATGACCAGATCTTGCCTTGTCACGAAGCTCCAGGTCAGGAGTGCGCGCTTCTGGAATGGAACCTCTGCACCCTTGCTGGCTGCTCCCAGTGGCAGCTCTGGGCTTTCTAGGGCCTCTGACCTTCCCTTCCCCCCATCATTGCTTGTCAGTCCATTTACCCAGACTCTACTCTGTTCTGAGTTCTGGAGATCCCCAGCTAAAATCCCTGGAGGTTCCTCTGCAGCCACCTGGGTTTAACAGCAGGAGTTTAACACCAGGAGTTTAACCTGGGTTTAACAGCAGGAGGCTTTCAGGGGGCAGAGAAAGAGAAATCACGGAAGGCTGCAGAGGAAGCCACCCTGGAGGTGAGTAGGTATTGAGGGACCAGGGGGACCAGTAGGAGAGGGCAGTGTTGCAAGCCTGCCTGAAGATCCCCAGCCAGCCACTTGGGCACAGCCTCTGGCGCCTCAAGCAATTTGGCCAGTAGGGATCTGAGCACGAAGGCCTCCCGGAGCCGGATCCTGCTCGCCTCGCCAGCCGTGGGCCCTACCCATCCGATAGGGAGAACAAACTTCTGCGAAGCACCCTCTCCCCGACGACCTGTACCGTGGGAGGACTACGAGGCGGCGAGAAGCCTTGGAGCCCTTGCTGGCAACAGGTGGGGTAGGCACCCGCAGGCGCAGACCGAGCAGTCGCCTGATGTTTGCTTTTGTCTTGATTCCTGGCGAGACCTTCCACCTTCCGGAAACAGCAAGCTCCTGTGGTCGCGAGGGCGACCACAGGCAGCTCCCCTTGCATCTCATCTGGAAACTTGGCCCTACCCCCCTCCCCAAACCAGACTCCGCCCCGCGTCTGCCCAGGGAGTCCGTGAAGAGGGCACAGGTGGTTCCCGCCCCTAATTAGGCCTGGGGACCCCGGCGCGGGCAGCAAGCTGCAGTCTTGCCCTTGCCCGGCGTCTTTCGCGCCTGGGCAGCCTAAATGAAGGGCCAGTCCTGGGTGCTCCCTGACCTGGTCTTCCTATCCTAGGGTGGACGAGGGGTCTTGTTGGGTGTCCCGCGACCGAGTGAACCCGAAAGCCCTCACGCATTCGAAGCGGTCATTCGGTTCTGATCATTGGGCTCTAAAGAGCTGACCTGCCTGGAGCGGCAAAATGGGATGCGGGCAAGAGGCCATCATCTCTCTGACCGCCCGCTGGGTCACCTTGTCCCTGCCCAAGAGAGGTATTGGTGCCGCCAATACCAAGGTCCCTCGTTCATTCCCACCCCCAAGGTGCAGCCTTCTGATCTGAGAGCAGTATCACCCTCCAGCTCAGCGCTTGGCTCAAGCGTTTCTCCCAGAGCCCAGCTGGCTCCTCTGTTGAGTGACAGAGAAGATAGAAACTACCTCTTTGGAGTGCGATCAGAATTAAATGAGCTACTATTAAGTGTGCTTTTTCACAGAACCAGGCAACTAGAAATGTGAAGCGTTGACTGCCCAGTTCTGAGCATGCTTCTTTCAAATGGAGGTAGTGGACTACAAAAAGGTCGCAGTGGCCTTTTGGTTGTTTGTTTTCTCCTCAAAGATTGATTGGTTTAAAAGGCAAAGGGAGAAAGGGAGAGGGAGAGAGAGAGAGAGAAAGGGGGGGAGGCCTTTCATCCACTGGCTCACGTCTCCAATGGCCACACAAGCCAAAGCTGAGCTAGGTGGATACTAAGAACCTGGCATGTCTCCCACCTGAGGGCCTTTGCTCTCCAGACCATCTTCAACGCCTCCCCAGGCAGGTCAGCAAGAAGCTGACTTGGAAGTGGAGCAGCTGGGTCTCCAGGGCACTCTCATGTGGGATGCCAGATCCTGGTCAGTAGGGCATAGGCCACTGTGCCTGCCTGTGAATTCCTCCTGGCCTCGTGCAGAAGCCTTCTTCAAAGA